>NW_019263695.1:420220-501175 GCF_002742605.1 Olea europaea var. sylvestris | reverse complement strand
GGCCCATGGAGACGTCAAATCAATTAAACCTTGGGGGTAGAAAGGATCTTGACACACACTATGACCTCAGTTTCCTTGACGCCTTGATGAGGGCGAGTGCCAGTTTTTCCATGCCCGGGTAGCGGTTTTCTGCCGGGAGTAGTGATTTGCTGATATAGTATACCGACAATTGATGCTCGTCTTCTTCTCTAACTATGATTGCCCTGGCCACCTCGTTCGAGACCGCTAAGTATAGCAGTAGTGATTCTTTAGTTTAGGTTAGGATAACAGAGGCGCCTCTCCTAAGTGCTTTGTCAGCGCTTGGAAGGCTTTCTCGCACTCATTGGTCCATTGAAATTTCTTCCCTCGCTTCAACACTTTGAAGAAGGGTAAGCTCTTATTAGTGACTCTGGCGATGAAGCGACTGAGCCCAGCTATCCGACCATTGAGGCTCTGGACCTCTTTCGGCTTCTAAGGCGACCTCATTTCCAGTAAGACCCTAATCTTTACTAGATTTGCTTCAATTCCCCTTTGGTTCACAATGTACCCTAAAAACTGACTCGAAGCCACGCCGAAGGTGTATTTGAGGGGGTTCAATTTCATTTTGTATTTTCTAAGAATCTGAAAGGTCTGGTCGAGGTGACTTACGTGTTCATGTGCCTGGAGGCTTTTGACTTGCATGTCATCCACATAAACTTCCATGGTTTTGCCAATAAGTTCGGCAAACATCATGTTGACCAGCCTTTGATATGTAGTTTCGACATCTTTCAATCCGAAGGGCATGACTTTGTAGCAGTAAAGTCCTCTGTCTATGATGAACGACGTGGCCTTCTCATCAGGTCGAAACAGGGGTATTTGGTTGTATCCTGAGTACGCATCCATGAAATTCAAGAGTTCATGTCCAGTAGTGGAATCCACAAGTTGGTCTATCCTCGACAGTGGGAAGCTATCCTTAGGGCATGCTTTGTTTAAGTTCGTGAAGTCTACGCACACCCTCCATTTCCTGCTAGGCTTCCTCACAAGGACCGGGTTGGATATCCACTTCGGATAAATAGCTTCTCTGATGAAGACTTTGCGGCTAAGCTTATTGACTTCGTCTTTGAACGCCTTGTACCTCTCTGGGTTGAGGGCTCGTCTTTTCTATCGATGTGGGACACATGAGACGTTGATGTTTAGGCGATGACAACTGATCCTTGGGTCTATTTCTATCATGTCTTCGTGCTTCCAAGCGAAGACATCCGTGTTCCTTTTCAGAAAGCTTATCATTTGTTCTTTCGCTTCTGGGGACAACGTCTTTCCTATCCGTAGGACCTGACTGGAGTCCTCTGGGTTGATGGAGAAAGTTTCAAGTTCTTCCATTGGGGTCACGTTGGGTCCTGGGCCAGTTATTCGGGGGTTTAATTCGTCAAGAGGGTGCCCTTCTTCGGGGCCTCTTCCATATCGACGTCTTCCTCCTGTTCAGAGGTATGCCCTATTTCAAAGGCGTCGAGCATTCCCACATCCAGGTTGGATTTGTTCGCAACCTCCGTTATGATTACATTAACAGTGCGGGGCTCTGATTTCCGTAGAGAGTTTAGATAACATGATCTGGAGCCCATCTGATTGCCTCGAACCGTAGCAATTCCATGCTCAGTTGGGAACTTCATACACAAGTAATGTATGGAGGTGACAGCCCAAAGATCTTTCAAGGCGGGTCTGCTCAATACTCCGTGGTAGGTTGACCTGTGGTCTACTACCAAAAACTCCATGAATTGTTGGGCCACTAGGGGAGCTGAACCCATCTCGACGGATAGAGTAATTCATCCTTGTGGGATGATGCTGTCTCCAGTAAATCCAAATAGTAGGTCGGTCATGGGGATTAGCCCGTGTTCAATTTGCATTTTGTCGAAGGTAGAGCAAAATAATATGTTCACCGAACTGCCATTGTCGACAAGCATGCGTTTGAGTCCATTCCTTGCTACTATGGCTCTTACTACCAATGCGTCACAATGAGGGTGGTGAACTCCTTGTGTATCTTCTTGGGAGAAGGTAATCGGGGCCATCCTGTTGGCTTCTTAGGACTGGTTGACGATATACTTGAGTATCGACGGATCCTTTGCTTCTATTGTGTAGTTCCTTTGGGCATTCCTAGTGTTACCGTCGATATGAGGTCCCCCGATGATCATTTTAATTTCCCTGATGATTTGGCCTCCAGAAAATGGGGCCTTATCTCTCTGTCCGAACTCTCCTCTGTCCCTTGATCTTCTTCTTCGGGGTGATTAATCTCTATGCCTCCTTTCAGCCCTGTTTGGGGAGGTGGATCTGCGGAGATGTTTGTCCCTCCTGGAGGGATGTGGGTTATTCCGATCTGAGCGCCGCGGAGCGCCTCTGCATTAGCTGGTGTCATGTCTATAGAATTGGTGGAAGGTGCAGAACCTTGTCGCTTCTAAGGGCTTGCTTGACCCCTTCTTCTCCTTCTTTCGACTACTATCAGTACCCCTAGATGGTCCCGCCTCGGCAGGGGCATTCTCGTATGCCAATACCGGCACTGCATTTAGCGTGGCAGAAGCTAGTGCCTGTTCGGACATGAGAGCTATTGTATGCCCTGCCTGTGTCCATTGTTGGGTGACAAAGTGCGCTGTGGGTCTTCGACCTACCTGCCTCTGAGGTGAAGGGAGTCCCTATGCGGCATGATTTCAGTGATCAATCATCTCTTCACTGACGATATCAACTCTCATCATTTCCATCAGTTCGTCATAAGTGGTAGGATTCTTGCTACGCACATCCTTTCAAAACAAAGTGTTCATGTTGAGGCCACCTTTCAAGGTTGAAAGGGCTTCTCTGTCAGTCACCTGTTCGCAGTAGGTGATCTCATTCGTAAACCTGGCGGAGTAGCTTTTCAGCGTTTCTCCAGGGGCTTGTCTCATATCTTGCAAGCGTTGCACTGGGCCTCTCCTTCTCTACGTGAGAGGTACTGGTTCAAGAAGGCATTTTTTAGCTCTGGCCAACTCTTAATGCTCAGAGGAGGCAGCCTGCTATACCACACTTCAGTGGCTCCGACCAGGGTTAGGTAGAAGGCTATGCATTTCAAAGCAAGCGAGGCTCCCCTGAGACTCATCTGTATCATGTACTTCGTGAGGTGCTTCTCCGGGTCCCTTTTCCTTCATACTTGGGGATTTTAGGGAGTATGAAGTTCGCAGGCATCGGGGAGCCTCGAACCTCCCTTGAGAAAGGGAGATTATCATCATCATCATCAATCTCTTAAGATCGACACGGCCCTTATATGTTCCATCATCTTGCATGTTCTGGGGGAGTGGAGGTGCTCTTCCTCGACTACCCCAATCAACTAAGTTTCTTCTCTCCGTCCTATTTCTAGGTGGAAGGGGCCCTTGTTCTTGCTCTTTCTCTTGTCGAACTGATCTTCCCACCGAGCGGACCCTATTACTAGGGTCCCGTCCTATTCAGTCAAAGACACTGACTGACCTTTGTGCTTCATATTCTGGTGGGAAGTTGTCCCCCAATTGCGGTTCTACTGGCTGACTCCCTTGCACATAGAATGTGACTTTCGTACCCACTTATCTCTCGAGGGGGGTTCTCTGTGCTGGCTCATATGGCCTCGAGAACAAGACGCAGGGACTTCACGAGCTGGGTGAGATTCTTGGGGCATTTGGGCGCCTTGGTGACCTTGGGTTCGCATGAAGAATTCATGCATCGCCATATTCTGAGCTACGATCTCTCTCCTGTTCGCAGCTATTTGGGTCATTCCTTCAGTGATTTCACCTCGACGATGCCGGTGATGGGGTCTTTGGCGAGTGTCATTGTTTCGGAGCACTTCTTCTTCAAAGGCGTCTATCCTGGGGTTTGCGTCCTCATTGTTAGAACTTATCTTATCTACTCCTTTTTCAAGGGTGAGGAGGATCTGGGTTATAATTCGACTTTGTTCTTTTTCAAAAATATCCCCCTTTTCAGGGTAAGTCAAGGGTTTTTCGGTGGCTTCTCCGGTGGAAAATGTAGAACTTTGGATGGGAAGTTTCCCACAGATGGCGCCAATCTATTGACCTCGCAAATTGGACCCTCTAAGTGGCCAACTGATAGCTGCTCCACGTAATCCTCCCTGCGCACAGTCAACGCACGATCAGATGCACACGATCGAAACCAGTTGGGGTGGCAGCGGTCACATACACTCCGACGATCAAGTTAGCTTATGGTGATCGGAACAGTGCCAAAGTTGTGCAAAAAGGGTGGGGAGGAGAATATATATACACTTGTTGTGGAGAGCTAAGTTGTAAGAGTTTCATTACCTTTGCCTCTTGTCAAACCATAGGTATTTATAGTTGAGGAGAACCGTTAGATGTAGGACACGTGTATGCATCTGACGGTGTGATGCGTCTGCTCATAGGCGTTAATCAGTCGCGTCTATAGAGTGAGCGGGTAATAACTCTCCCGAGTTGAGTTGACATGAAGTTGATACGTCACATCAACTAGGCCCATGTAGACGTCAAATCAATTAAACCTTAGGGGCAGAAAGGATCTTGACCTAGATCTCTTTCTGAAATTGACGGCGGATCCTCTGACAGAGATTCTCAGAGTGCGTTGCGCTTCGGCGTCAGAGGCAAGAACACTTCGGTTGGTTTAGTAGGATTGATTGTGCCTTGCAGCGCATTAGCAGCTCGCCAACATTAGTGGTGGAGTCACTTCAAAACCACTTCGGATGGGTGTTGAACACCTCGTATGACGCAGTGGGTTCAATAGGATTGTTTGTGCCTCGCAGCACATTAGCAACTCGCCAACATTAGTGGTCACCCGTTCGAAATGGTTCAGATAGGGGCATAATATTGTCCATATTAAAGGAGTTAATAATTTTCTTGCAGATTTTCTTAGCAGAAACACAGAATTTGCTGATGGATAAAACTAAGGTCATAGAATTATGTCAATCTATTCTACATATACAACAAAGGACAGACTTTTTCAAAGAAGAATCTGAAGATATAAACTCTGAAGCAACCTAAATCTCAAAGATGTTCAATTCAAATATAAAAATACTGTTGAATATCACTGCTGAGCATCATAAATATGACATAGAACTCAAAAATCAAGTTGTTGCTATTGCAGCACAACTAAAAGATATACTATCTAAGACAGATATATCAAAGAGCTCAGAAATGAGTTTCCAAACCAATACCAAACAGGGACAGCTGGAAACAGCAGTGAATCCAGACGTGATAACATACCAACCGATAATAAAGGATATTCCATTTCAGCATTATTAAGAAAAAAAGTTATGATACATGGAGATAAAGGAGATACCAAAACAATTAGCATAATAAACTAAAAAGATAAAATTCCTTTAGATCCAAAAGAATAAAAATATGTCGAAATAGTCAAAATTGCTTATGAAATAAAAATGTGTGATTCATGTTTCATCTCCCCGGGAAATAATGTTTATCCTAGAATAACAGCCATGAAAGAAGGAGACCCTTCATTTATAAAAATTATGGTAGACTATGGATTCATGGATTTGATATATCCAGGAAAAGATTTGATTAAAATTTCGAAGTTTGATGACATATTTATAAAAGAAGTATCTAGATTTGCCAAGGGACGAAAAATATATTTGAAATTCTATTCAATAAGTCCAGAATATGATGGAGTTGCTTACTATCCAGTTGAACCCATAATCTCAATTGGATATGTTGCAGCCAATTTTCAAATAAATGTTATAGAAAATAATAGAAAAGTTTCGACAGTAACAAAATCATGGATCAGACATAGGAGAGCACTTGGAATTAAAGCCATCTACAACATTGCAAAAAATTTGTTTGATAAAAAATTATTATACTTGTGCCAATATGAAAATTGGATACTGGTATCCAATGGAGGATATGAAAAATCAAAAATTTTAAAAGATTATATTACAAGATTCGATATACATCAATTTTCAGGATGTCCTACTACTATAAAAGAATCATGTCAGTTAAGGGAGTACCCCAGCTGCATGAGAAGAAATAAATAAAGAAGACAATAATAGAGCACCTTTGACAAAGGTGTATGGAGAACAATAATACAGCTGCATGTGAAGACATTGAAGAAAAAGATGTTCTTTGGATAAAAAGTTGAAGCAGCATGTGAAGATGTAGGCCAATAAGGAAAATAATAGAAAGACAAGTGTGCCTTTACTAATGTACTCAATGATGTAATAGAGTCTCATAAACTTGTATAAATAGAGACATTGTCATAGATAGAGAACATCTTATCTTATCTTAAAATCTCAAATTGTAAGCAATAGCTACTTTTATAATTATTTCCAGTTTAAAAAAATCAGTTTTTCTGGAAATCTTTTTGTACCAAATAGAAGTCTTGTATAAATTCTAATAGAAATAAAATCCCAATATTTTTGATATTAATGAGTTTCTAAATCTTTGCTCCCATAGATTCTTGAAGGATCTAATAGAAAGTCTCCTATTATTTTAGCAAAAAGAAAGTTTTTCTTTAATATAAGTTTAAAATTTTATTCTTTAGAAGTCGATGCAGTGAGAGCAAGTAGTTGAAATAGTAACAATTCCGTGAAGGCAGGAGACCATTAAAGGAAGCAGTTTACAGATTCAGAGCTCGAAGGTCACTCGGTTCTAAGAATAAAAGTCCAGATCAAATTTAAGGTAAAACTATTAAACTTTTGCTAAAATTAGAATGAATCTTTTTAGATCTTAAAAGAATCACAGTGACAATTGCATGATTTAATGATGCCGTGATATACAATTGAAGGATTAGATAATTTATTAGAAAGAATGTTAGAAGAAATAAAAAATATTATTTCTTGATTAAAAAATATAGAATTACCATTTGAAGAATATAATATTTTAATTAGAAAATATGAACTATATGTTGCAAATTATTCTTATTTACTAGATCATAGAATGAATTTATAGTCAAATATTCAAAATAGAAGATAAAATATTTAAAAAATTAGGATATATGTTGCAATATACAAAGAATCATTTTATTAAAGGTAATATAGACTTTTCCATAAAAAGGAATATTGATCATAGTTATCAAACCCGGACCGGACCGGCCGGTTCGACCCAAAAACCGTCGAACCGGACCATGGTCCAGTCCGAGCTGCTTAATTTTTTAGCTATGTTGCTGAACCGCTAAAAACCCAAAGGAGCAGCCGATTTTTCACTGAACCGCTGACCCAACAACTAATAAACTGCCCGGTCCACAAACTTCATTTAAAATCCCATTTATCCTTCTCCTTCACAGTCCTAAGCAGTAAGCCCTATTCCCGTTCCTGTAGAAGAGCAGCCAGCAGCATTCCTTGGAATTTCATTCCCTAAAATCCAAACCCTCAAATTTCAAGTTGTATTAGATGGAAGAAGAAGATGTAAGTTTAAATTTTATGAGTTTCTTTGTAAATTTCAGTTTTTCCCCCTCATATTATGCGTGAAAATATATCTTCAGATTGGTGATTTTTGAAAGATTTTTACCTCAACTTCAATGACCTACCTGTCTGTATGTTCTATGTTGTATACTTTACTTGATTTTTATTTGAATTTCATGCTTAAAATATATCTTAATGAAGTATGAATGAATTAATTTCAAATGAGTATTTCCCCTTATTTAGGTATCTTGAACATTTTTTCTGAACTGCTGCAAAATCGGTGTTATACAATATATATTGAGGCAAAGCAGTATTTCCCCTCTCTTGGAGTACAAAACTATGTCTTCATATAGATTCCTGTAAATCAGTTTTAAAGGGGAAAAGGAACTTGTTTAGCAACTAAGATAACAAAAACAGGATGCCTATGTTCTGGAGAATTTTGGGCCAATATGCTTTGTAGATTCTTATTTTTAATATAGAATCCAACTTACAAGACAGGATGCCTATGTTCTGGACTCTTTTGGTTCACCAATTTTAGCTATTAATTTTATTGGATAATGGAAAATATAATGATGTTAATTTTCAGTTGATTTCTTTTTGGACCAGCAAATTTTTGGTCATGTGCCGTCTACCGTTTGGATTGACTGCATTAGTGCCATTTATTTTAACTATGCATGATTAATATTGTTATACTTTCCTTGAGAACCACAAGCTTTCTGCCTTTATCATCACTTCTCTTTGATCATTGGCTAATATTTTGTTGAATCATGCTACTGGAGAATTTTGTTGGAGCTGATCATGTTTGTGTTATCATCTAGCATCTTTAATTCAACATTACCGAAAAATACTGATTATGCTCAGGCACAATATGATTTACCTTATGATTTGTGCCACCTTATGATTTTCCTTACCTTATGATTTGAGTGCATGCTCTATACAAAATGATAAAAATGATGGTAATTGTTTGATTGATGCTATTACTTTTTTTTTTCTTTTTATTAAAGTATATATGATGTAACGTTGAAATTTAAAACTATTTTCAGATGAATTACATTTTTATGATCTTGATCTTGATTGTGATGGAAATGACGACAATGGAAATGATACAAACAACGAAAATGAGGATTTTAGTATGACTGAGACTCCATCATTGGCGCAAGGCGAAGGAATTGAAGAATTTATGTCCGAGACCCCAACATGGATGCGCTCTAACTCTTCTTAATTGAGAAAATATTAACTAACTTCAAATAATTTATTTTGTTAACATGTTCTTTATCCAAGTTTAACTTTTAGTTGATGGTTTTACTTTTACAAGAATATTCTTAAAGCATATGAAGCTATCTTATTAAACCTTGTCATATGAAGTAGTTTTTTTTTTTTTTTAATCATTGATTGTTGTTTTTATTGTTTAAAGTCCATATTTGACTATATATGATCCACAATTTGTGAAATTGGAATACAAATAGATATTTAATTAACAAAATAATATGAGACTAATTTAGGTATTAGCAGAAAATGGGAAAAAAAATTTATTCAATGGAAATAGGTAATAATATTTTTAATAGGAATTGACCTGCCGGGTCACCGGTTAAATCACTGATCCATTGACCCACTGCATTGTCCGAGTCGAGTTTGATAACTGTGATATTAATAGGTCAAATAGAAAAATCTCTTCTATCTTCACAAAAAATAAAATAAATAAATAAATAAAATAAAATTCCGCACCCAACTCACCCCACAACGAAACAGGGCTACTCCCATAAAAAACCACGATCCGCACCATCAAATTACAACCCCACCATCCACCCTCGATTCACCCCTATATCGACGGCCACTCTAGTTAAATGACGCGGATCGCAATTTTTACCCGTCGATTAACTTTCAAAATCCAACGGATGTCACACGTTCCCATTCCCTCACGCTCCCTATATAAACATACCAAATACGACTCATACATCAGCAATCAGCTTTAAAAGATAATTCTCCCATTCGTATTGTACTCACAAACGGTTAGGATATCGGGGAAATGTCAGGTCGTGGCAAGGGAGGCAAGGGTTTGGGAAAGGGCGGTGCAAAGCGGCACCGTAAGGTACTGAGAGATAATATCCAGGGCATAACGAAGCCGGCCATCCGTCGTTTGGCTCGCAGAGGAGGCGTGAAACGTATAAGCGGTCTTATCTACGAGGAGACTCGAGGCGTGCTCAAGATCTTCCTCGAAAACGTCATTCGCGACGCTGTAACCTACACGGAACATGCCCGCCGTAAGACTGTTACTGCCATGGATGTCGTGTATGCGTTGAAGAGGCAGGGCCGTACATTGTACGGATTTGGCGGTTAATATGCTGATTTTGTGTATTAGGGTTAGTTTTTGGTGAATGTAAATCGGGGTTTTAAGTCAGTGTTGTTTTGATCAGATCTTAAATTGATTTCGTTAATGCAACATTCCTGTTCTCTAATGATTTTATGTTTAATTTATTCATGAGTGTAATTGCTGAGTCTATTTCCATATCATCTTAATTTGTGCTTCGTTAAGCCTGTTTACTTTTTCATCGAACTGTAAGAATTTCCAATTAATAGCTTATGACCTGGCGTTCGAAAATGTAGAACGTTTAGTTAGAAATGATACCAAATTGAAACTGGAATTTGAGTACATATTATGAATGGTTTAGTGGGCAACGTGATGCTAATTGTAAATTCAATGGCTAGATAATAGGATTGTTGATTGAATAAAGTTTGATTTGATTTCGAGTCCAATCAGGTCGCACCATCAAAATACACTACCATAGATCAATTTTCGCCCATGGTGCTGGGTAATTTATCCAATATTATAGGATTTATTGGGTATTAAAACCCAATATATGACTAGAATCAACCACCTCAAATGATTTGGATGAGGATTATGCCTGTACATTATTAGCTCATAGTCTAACAGCGTACATTCATTCCCCTCACTCCTGCTCTCACGATCGAAGTTGTTTTCTGTTTATTTTAGGCCATTGGAATGTGTTTGAAAAATCTAAAGCATGGAGGTTGCTGAAATTTGGAGAATTAACAACGATAGGGATTAAGCCTGTAATCTTTCTACATATAAGTGCAAAATGGGCGATTAAAGTGCTTCAATGAGGCACCATCAATGGGGATATTGAGGTGTAAATGGATATTTAAGGTTACAAACCATGAATAATACTATAGATTGAAGAGCTAATGTCTTTAAGAACCTGCCTTTGAGATTCTTCTTATCAACCTGCAGCAGTTCAAACTACCTTTGAATTTGGGTAGACAACTATAGAAGCAGACACTCACTTAGGAGTAACAATGGACAGACCAGCTAGGTTTAATTCGAGACGTTCCATGACAATCTTGGTAGAAGGGTGGATTTTGAGCTGGAGAGCCATAGCAATGGTTTAATTGTGGTTGGGCAGGCACAATAGAGGGGCAAACGTTGTTCTTGAAGTGTTCAAATTCAAATTGTCTTGTCATTTGTCAACACGAAAATGGTTGCAGAGGAGGAAATGACGAAGGTTGTATATGCAAATGTTGTTGCCAGTATAATGTATACATGGTCTGTCACTAATACCTATTTGATGTTAGTTTCGTGAGTAGATTTATGGGGGAGCGATTTAAACCACATTTTTTTTTTTACAAGGTGTCCGGGCTTGCGTCCGACTAGATCCTTGTCCCTGAACCTCCGGCTCCTCAGCTGCTCAGGGAGGTAAATCGCAGGATGTGCCATTGTTGGCTCCCAGGTTCTCACAACTCATTTGGACTCCTTCCGCAAAGAGAGCTCTCCTCACTGGGCGTTTGTTCACACCAATGGCTTCCTCTCCATATGGCTTCCAGTGTTAACTCCAGGAATCGAACTCTTCACCTTTGCTTCCAGCGTCTCAGCGAAGTGATTGTTCAACCAACTATCTAATGCATAATTTATAGCTAATAATTCTGCATCTATACTACTTAGATTTCCTTTCTCTCTATAATTTCCACTATTGTACCTACAGATTCTTTCTGTAATTTTATCAGTATATCTATTAGGTTTGCATATTAATATAGCTCCCCATCTTGTCATACTTCCATCTGTTTCTATGATTAGATATTCTGAATCTAAAGGCATAGCTAATTCTGGTAAGGTTTTTATTTTTTCTTTTATTTGTTGAACTAATTTTATGTCTTCTTGATTAAAAAATCTTTGTCCTGTAGGAGATGTCTTAGCATATAAAGGTCCTGCTATTTTTCCTAAATCTTTGATAAATGGTCTAGCATAATTTACTAATCCTAAAAATTTTTGAATTTGTTTCAAATCTTCTACTTTGTCTGGAAATTCTAAGGCTTTCTTAGCAATATGGGGTTGTAACTTAATTTTACCTTCTCCTATATTAACTCCTAGAAAATCTATAAATTCTTTAAATAACATCATTTTCTTTTTACTAATTATTAAACCATGTTTAATAAATTCTGAAAATACTATTTGTAAATGTCCTCTAAGTTCTTGTTTATTTTTACTAAATACTAAAATATCATCTATGTATACTATTACAAACTTACTATGTCTATTAAAAATATTTTTCATTTTTCTTTGGTGCATTCTTAATTCCAAATGGCATTATAAGCCATTCAAAACGTCCTTCTGGACAAGTAAATGCTGTCAATTTAATACTTTCTGAATGCATTTTTACTTGCCAAAATCCTGACTTTAAATCAAATTTACTAAAAATTTTACAGTCTTGAATTTTATTTATTAAAACTGTCTTATCTGGTATATTATAATCATCATCTATAGTATTATCATTAATTTTTTTTTATAGTTAATAACCATTCTACTTTTTCCTCTAACAATTTCTGAATGTTTTCTGACTATAAAGGCTGCTGATCTGTGAGGACTATCTGATTTTCTAATTACTCCTAGTTCCAAGAGTTCTTTTATATGTATTTTAAAATCTTCTAAGTCTAAGTTTGTAGCTTCAATATTCTTGATTTTAATTATGTATTCTGAATTCTTAATTTTTAATTCACATAATATTTTATCTTTCTCCCAGTATTTTAAAACATTTTTTCCTATTATTTCCATCTTTTCTAACCTAGAAATTAAATTTTCTATTTCTTGTTCTGTTATTAACATATCATAGATCTTTTCATTATCAATTAGTTCTATAATTCCAAAATCTAAGTTATCTTTTTCAAAATCTAAGTTATCTTGTTGTAAAATTTCAGGATTTATTTCTTCTATCAATTAACATTCTCTTTCTTTTTCACACTTGCAGTAACTACTAGTATTGCTTCCACCACGCTTCTCTATGCACTCTGATGGGAAATAAGCAGTCTGTGTTGGTGTAAACAATGTATGTTTTTGTAAATGTAAAAAAACCTTTAGTAATTGTAACACTTCCATTGTCTTTTAATAAAAAATTTAATCCTATAATAAAATTTGTATCTTTAATGTTTAATGGTCTAACCCAAACTGATTCTTTTGGTAAGGTATATTCTATACTTCTACCACAATTTGTCTCAAAACTAATCTTACTATTTGATTGTAATAGTTCTTTATAAGTATAAAGTTCTCAATCCATTTGTTGTGCTTCTATTGGTTTGTCTGAGTATACTATGTATTGTTCTGGGATTATTTTCTTATTAATGATACAATTGCTACATCCTGAGTCTATTAAACCTAGACATTTTATTTTATATTGTCCTATTCTTATATAACATTTTACTTTAATACTTTTATGTTTTTCTGGATTACATATTACCTGAACATATTCTTTTTCTTTATATTCTATACCTTGACTGTGTTCTTCTATTTCTATTGTTTTTCCTTTACTATTATATTCTAATATTTCTATTTTGTTTATTATAAATTTTTGCATTTCTTCTAGGCTTTCAATTCTTTTTCTAAGAATTTTTATTTCTGATATTTCAATTTATATATATCCAAAAAATGGGCTGACTCGTAAAAAAAAAAGTGGTAATTACACAAAAGCCTACGATTAAAATCCTGAATTCTGAAACCAGATGGGAACTTTAATCTTTCTAAAATCAGATATTAGCATATTTAAATATTAATATTAAATATACATTTTTTTTTTATCCCAAACCCTATCATTTTCTCCCTCTCCCCAGTTCGGCAATCCTCACTCTCTCTCTCATCGTCTTCTCTCCCTTGCCCCAATCACCCACGGAGCCATCACCACCCACGGCATCCCCGACGCGAAGAAGCATGAATCGCCGGCCAGATAATGCAGACCATCGTCGCCATGAGGATCTGCGATGTATCCGAGCTTCGCCAAGGCACCAATCGATGGGTTTTTTTTTTTAATTTTTTGGTAAATGGTTGTTGGACTGTGGGCTGCGGCGGTGGATTTGGCCGTGATTGACTATTGTGTTGTGTGTTGTGGTTGTGCAGTGTCGTGGGCTTGTGATGTGGTGGTATTGTGTGTGTACTGTGGGCGGTGGTTGTTCGTGGTGGTGGTGATGTGTTTGTGGTGGGTTGTATGTGCTGGTGTTGTGGCTGAGTGGAGGTGTTGATACGGGTGGCGGGATGGTGGTAGAGTCCAGCGGCAAATTGGGGATTTTTTCTGGTGGGGGCGGTGCGATGGTGGTGGTGTTCGTGGGGGGCGGTACGATGGTTGTGACGATTTTGGTTGTGCTGGTGGTGTTGTGTGGGGGTGACGACGGCGATTTGAGGTGGTGTTGCATGGGGGCGACGACGGTGGTTTGAGGAGGTGGTGTTGTGACCAATCATTTAGTGATTTGTGATTCCCAATTGTTGTGTTGGTGTGTGACGGGCGATGGTGATGATGATGAAAATTGTGTGATCTAAAAAAAATTGTGACCAAAAAATATTGTGTGATTTAAAAAATTAATAATTTGTGACTGTCTTTTAAGTTGTGACCTATAATATTTGTGATCTGTGACTTATAAATTTTTGATTTGTGATCCATAAAATTTTTGATTTGTGACCGAGAAATAAGTTGTGACTAATAATTTGATAAGTTATGACTAAAAATTAATCGTGACTCATAAATTTTTTGATTTGTGATCGATGAACGAGCTGTGACCTACAAAATTTTTGAATTGTGATTGTAAAATAATTTGTGACAATTTCTTATTCGTGACCAAAAAATAATAAGTGACTAATTAAATTGTTAATTTGCGACCAAATTAGATGTGACCAATAACAATTTTGATTTCGTGACCTATAAAATTTTTGATTCGTGATCGAAAATAATATGTGACCTATAAAATTTGTGTTTGTGACTTATAATTTATTGAGTTGTGATCGAAAAATTAATATGTGACCTATAAAATTTGTGTTTGTGACTTATAATTAATCTGTGACCTATAAAATTTTTGATTCATGATCGAAAAATAATATGTGACCTATAAAATTTTTAATTTGTGACCGAAAAATAAGTTGTGACAAATAATATGATAAGTCGTGACTAAAAATTAATCCGTGGCTAATTATTTTTGGGTTTGTGACCAATAAACAAACTGTGACTTACAAATTTTTTGAAATGTAATCGTAAAAAAATTTGTGACATAAAATTTTTGATTTGTGACCAAAAAATAATATGTAACTAATTATATTGTTAATTTGTAACCAAATTGTATAGATCTATGACCTAAATATATTTAATTAATAAAATAATTAATTAACTAATTAAATTATAAATAATTTTTAATAAAAATCTGATTTTAGAAATTTGAAACTTGTTTTTGAAATGTGCCATAATTAATTTCTTAGTTACGAAATTTTTTCCAAAAAAAATGAGCTCGACGAGCCAGAGCCGTCCATGGATCGAGCTTGACAACCCTAGAGCCATAGGTTCTGATTGCGTTTAGAGAGAATGCAGGTTGACTTTGTTATTTTGAAGATCACGTCCAAGTTGGCAAGACATTATTACAACCTATTATTGCACTTTCAACTACTGAAAATGAATATGCTGCTAAAGTAAGAAAAAAAAGTGATTGTCTCTTGCAATTTGAATAGTCTAATTTGATCTTTATTTTAAAATAAGATAAAATAGAAAGTCTTTTGACATTTATTTTTAAGTATTGATTTTCTAAAATTAAAAGTATGTTATTTTAAGAGAGCATCATCGATGTTTATATGATTATTATTATTATTTATTTATGTTCGTGACTTGTAAACAAGAATGGGAGTTGGGGACATATATTTTTCAGTTTATATATGCATTTGCACGTAATGTGAATATTATTCTTTTCAATTTCTATCTTTTGGCGCAAGATCTTAATTGTTGGATGTGTTTTGTGTTAGTATTCATTTGTTCATTCTGTTCCCTTGCATAACATTATAGTTGACAACTAGAACTTGTAACCTCTATTGCATTCGGACAAGTATGTTTTCATTTCCTAATTGCGTTGACAATTGTCTTTTGGTGTCCCATTTCTAACTAACGATATTTCAGTGGACATACCCCATTTTTTGGGGCTAACCCACTAGATTTGACAAGTTATAGATTCCAAATTTTATAGTGAGTTCGCAATTTTAGTGGACTGGATCGTCTAGAAAAATATGAGACTTGTGATAAACATAGATGCTTTGTCGATATGTTTGTATTTACTTAATGCAACTCACAACATGACATGTCATGGACTACGTTGGCCAGGGTTGCTAATGTCTTCTGTGACCGTGTTTAGAATTAGAAAGCCTAGTTCTATTTTGTCGAGAGTAATCAACTTGCAAAAAGAAATAAAGACATTCAAAATTTATAAATGTTCATCTCAATGTGAAACGATGTCCTCTTTCATTGCTATAGTTATTCCGTGCTATACGTACATAATGGTTTACCTAACCGTTCACCTACTACTTACATCATTTAGGTGGGACCTCGGTTCAGATTATTAAATAACACATGTGGTCCCATGTTTGTGAGGGGGGTGTAAACGATTTGGTACACCCCCTTCGGAACAAATGGTTTATTCCTTATTATACTAATAAGAAGTTTATAAGAAAAATTGCACACCCTATCTCCTTTACTCTTTCTCCTTTTATGATAGAAATCCAAAAATTTAATAACGACTCCCTATTTATAAGATAAGATAGGACAATCAAAATTCATAAAGTCGATCAACGTACCGCCTACGTACAATGATAATAATTAGGGAAAATTGCATCAACAGTCCATAACCATTTTTATTTTTGCGGATTTTATTCTAACATTCAATTTGTGACAATGAACATCTCTAACCATTCAGAAATATACAGTTGGGGTCCAAACGGATGGGAATCATTTATTTGACTGTTAATTGACCAAAAAATTTGATTTTGACCAAATCTGAGGATGGGGCATTTTTGGTTTTTTATTTTTGTTTATTTTTTCTGATTTTGTTTGGTTTTTTAATAATAAAAAATTAATTAAGTTACTATTTTGCCTTGCCAAATTTGGTCAAAATCAAATGTTTTGGTTAATTAAGGGTCAAATGAATGGTTTTCAACCGATTGTACCTCAATTGCATATTTTTAAAAGGTTAGCGACGTTCGTTGGCACAAATTGAATGTTATGATAAAATCTGCAAAAATTGAAAAGGTGAAGGACGCTGTGACATTTTTCCCTAATAAATAAGTTACACAACTTAACAATTCGAACCTTTTTGACCCGAACAATAGTCTAACTCAGTGGGAGGTATGAAATTATAATAGTAATGTGGGTTTGTCTGTGCTTTTATGGTGGTATACATCTGTGGACATTTATTTATATGTAAAACGTAAGACATGTATAGTATAGGAAGGAGAGTGGTGGATAGGTTATGTAACTTTAAAAGCGTGGGATGGTTTTGTTGGAGAATCCACAAACCAAATGGCTCCATCCCCACCAAACCAATTGTAATTTTTATGCTTATTTGCTAATTTTGTTGTTCAAGTTCCCCCACATCCACGCGTGCGTGCACATTATTGATTTGAGGGTAAAATTATTTTCATTAAAGTTGACAAATCAAGCCATCATGGAAATTACAATCATGTTTTCTTCCTAACTTTCAAATGTCATTGCCAACCTAGGAATAATAATAATGGACCGAATATCTCATCATTAAAATATGGTTCAATATTTCTTCGTTAAAAGTTACAATCTTTATTCAAAAAATATTAGATTTTAGTTCCGCTTCCATTTTAAGTGGGCAATCCAAATACATTAATCTTGTTCGAGATACACGTTTTTCGATTCAACAAACTGTATTACATTATTTTTACGATTTTTTACTCGAGAAATTTTGTTCATTATGCTATTTTAGACTTTAAAGTCGAGTATGTTAAAAATCTTATTTCTCTATCAAAAGGTTCTAGAATATAAATTATATTGTTATAATTAAAGAGTTTTTTTTGTCTCCTCCCAAAGTTACTCCACATTTAAAAAGTAAAAAGAAAAAAATTTGTTTATTTAAAAAAAGAAAAAGAAAGGCCATCCAAGACGTGCCTGCGGGAATCCTTTTACTTTTTGTATCTCGCATATCTATGTATTGTGGGTTGAACTTGATTGCGTTGTTCCCTCTATTCCATGCAATTGGGCATGAAAATATGCATATTATATTATTATTAGATTAAACTGTAATTAGTCTAATAAATAAAATAAATAAAATTTGGCACCTTGGATCTTCTACTCTGACTAAAAGATTTCATTGAAGTAATAAATCTAATTATTTTATTTGTGGAAGCATGGCGTGTTCTCATTGGACAAACCTGATTATATATTCCAAACTTTAATTAACTGGATGGTTTACTTACTCAATTTATTTATAATTATTTGTTAATATTCAAACCAAACTTATCAGAATTTGGTAAACTTAAATAGGTTTATAGTCAAAGCTAAGATTTGACTGTCATTTTCGAATAAATACCTGCTACATTATTATGAATATTTGAAGAAAAATTTGACAAGGTAACAAGAAAATTAATGTTTTGAAACAAAAAAAATAGAATTGATTCTCTTGATTTTGTGGTATTAAATTTTGAGATTAGTAGAGCAAATAGGGCAGCTAAGCCCATCTTAATCGTCCTTTTTTTATTTATTTATTTAAAGTAATGCCACTTGTCATGAAGTTGATCACTTCATTTGTACTTTTAAATAATCAATAACTTTGACGTCATAATTATTTGTTGAATGTGACAAATAAATTATTATCCATTTTTACGATAGGTAAAGTAATTTATTTGAAGAATTCTATACATCTGTTTAATTTTAATTTTAATTTTTTTTCTCTTGAAACTAACTCAAGACCCAATTATCATGATCCATCTTAGCAAGAGAGAATTTTTTAAAGTCTTGTCCATCCCTTCGCAATTAAAACTATAAATATCGATGAACCATGAGTGTATAAAAACTTTATACAATATACAAATTCTTTCAGTAAAATAAATTTTTATGTAAATTCAAAATTTTCATTATTTTTAACAACATGTTCTTTAAAAAAATTATTTTATAAAAGAATAAGGCTCGAACATGGGCTAAATGGGCAAACTTATCAAGAGAAATATCAAAAAGAAAAAAATTAATATAAATAATTTAAGTAATTATGGTATAAATACTTTCTAAACTACAAAAAGGGCTAAAAAATTGGTTTTGTATTGATGGTTCAAAGAACAACCGTAAATCACGTCAATAAAAAGTGATAATAGTAGCCAATGGCCCCTGTGCACTTTTCAAGGAAACTCTACTCTTCAAAAAGGTAAAGTTTTGATGGATTTAATGAAGATGCTATTTCAGAGATTAGTATTGAGTAACATTGGCTGGTATTCATAGTTTGAATGGTCAAGCTTACGGTTTTGCTACTGGTACATTAGGGTGTATCTAATGGTGTACATTCCACTCACATGGACGAGAAATCCACTCGATTAAAATATTCTTTATTTCACATGGGTCCCACACCCATGTGAATGGATTGTACACCATTCAGTACACTTCATTATATATACCACTAGACAAATTCCAAGATTTAATCATTTGGTCTTCATTTTAAACATTGGATGCCAATCCATCCCTTAGCAGCTTTGTATTTTTGGTTCTTGATTCTCCACCTTTAGAAAAAGAGAAATGTTAATAAATTTTTTCTTTTATTTTGTCTGAACGACATTTTACAGAAAATAAAGCTTTTAAGATTACGTTAGATGTCTGTCATTATTAAGAACTCATTTTTGTAGTTCGTGTAAATAGAAAATTGAAAAATATTAAAATGTTCGTGGATATATCAATTTGCATACTAATTACAAGTAAGAATGACGACAAATATGATTATATGAGGGAAACCATAAAATAAAATAAATCAATATGCAACTTCATATTTTGATTTTAGATCATTGTTTGAGTTCTATTATCTAAAAACTCATTTTTCATCGAATTCAGTTTCGATTACATATTTTTCAAATAAAATAATTCTACATGTGAAGCCAAAAATTTTCTTTACTTTTTACCATACATTCTTAAAAAAAAAAAAATGACTATAAGAAAATAGAAAAATAAAGTTTCAGACATAGCCTAGATGCAACTAAAAATATCAAATCTATAATAATTAAAATTTAGAACTTTAATGATGAAACAATAAGTCGTGACATCTTGACCTTATTATTACAATCAAATATTTTAATTAATAGTAATGAAACTATAATATTATTTTAAATTCAATAATGTAAAATGAACTAATCATGTAATTAATTATTATTTACAGTTAGCTCAAATAATTTCTTCAACATAATCAATTTTAGAAATCACAGCATAACCACTCTGGGGTCCACCCCGCACGCACACAGTGTGGGTTATAATTGTTCACACGTTTGAAACACTAACACTGATGAATCAAGTGTCTATATAGTGTACTACTTTCTCCCACGCCGTGCACTCCTCATCCTTCTCTCTACTTTCTCCTTCTAAAAATCTTCTCTGCTGTTCATTTTGTGTTCTGATTCTCGCATGTGATAACCTTATTTGGGGGCTGGATTTTACGTTCATTGATTGTAAGTTGTTTCTTTTTGTCATTTCAATTGGTTCATAGATGTCAGTTTTTTGTTGATTGCTTCTGTTTTTTGGGCTTCATGTGTCATGGTTTTGACTTGATGATGTTTGCTATCAGATCTGGTTTTAATTGGTTCATTCGGAAATTAGAATTGAAGAATTTTCTGACTTCAAGGATAGAGTTGTTTTAGTAGGGAATATGGAATGGCTTCACATTATATACGTTGCACGCCATCGATTATTCGCTGCCGTAGGTTCTAATTAAAGAATTTTTTCGAATGTGCTATCACGCCGCGATGGAAAGAGTTATGGTTTTGACTTGATGATGTTTGCTATCAGATCTGGTTTTAATTGGTTCATTCGGAAATTAGAATTGAAGAATTTTCTGACTTCAAGGATAGAGTTGTTTTAGTAGGGAATATGGAATGGCTTCACATTATATATGTTGCACGCCATCGATTATTCGCTGCCGTAGGTTCTAATTAAAGAATTTTTTCGAATGTGCTATCACGCCGCGATGGAAAGAGTTTGAAACTTTTGAATCTCATTTCCCAGAAGTATTTATGCATTTGTCGTGCGTTTTAAATTATAAAATTGCATTTTGTACCTGATATCATGTGAAATATTTAGATTATGGTAGTGTTTAATCAATGGTGTGTCGACCCAGGTTTATTAGGTTGAAATGAGAATTATAATGATGTTGATATTTAGGTTATTCTATGTTAATTACGATGACAATTGACGAAACACTATTTTGTGGTGATACTACATTATAATGATAGATAGATGCGATCAGGATGATAATGTTTTATTTGGTTTTCATACGTAAGATCTACATGTGTTTTATACAAATTGACAATTAATATTTATATGGATCTGTCAATTTGGAGGGATAATATTATTATGTAATGTGATATGGAGATCAAACATGATTTGATAATGAATTATTATGTGGAATTAATTTCGGTTGGCTGGTATGATGGTAAACAATTCTAATACCATGAAGAAAATGTGTATTAAAATGATTTGAAGGTTGGAATTGGGACTTGAAGGCGCAATAATGGAAAGCACTTTGCATTTTCGCCCCATTTCTACAAGGGGCACTTGGCCTTCGTTGGGCACAATTTATAAACTATTTAATTTATAAATAAATAAAAATGACTATTGGATAAGTGGATAGGTTTTAATGTGTGGTTGATAATGAAGTTTGACTATTTATAACTGGTTTTAAACTAGCCAAATGGAGGCTTAGTGTGCTAATTTGAATCCGCTGTGCTGATTTTTTAAAGTTTGGCCGTCAGAACCAAGGTTATGGACATTTTGGTTTGTTGAGGACGTGTAAGGTTCCTGACGATGTATAAAAAGTGGAAAATTTTTGGTTTACTTGTAAATTATTTTATTGAGAGAATATATAATTTCAATGAGTTAAAAATAAAATAAAATTAGTCTTTAAAGAATGGGGATCAAACAAGAGCTCACTTTATTCCCAATTATAAGAATGAACTTTAGTGATCTAATGTTAAAAGGAATAGGACCTCTTGTGCATGCATGTAACCATGGTATCTAGATGTGAGGTAAGTAACTAGGTAAATAAAGATCCATGAAAACCTGCAATAAAATTGGCAAAAATTGGTTAAAATAGCAAAGTGGCGTCAGAATTTGTGAAACATTACTGTGCACGTCACTTGCAGAAAATGGACAAAAATGCTGTAAGAATTCTGTTGTTGTGCCATCAAGTCACAAAGATAGATGCAACACCCTAACCATATTTATAAACGTTTAGTCTTGAAAAATCAAATCAAGGTTCAAGTCTTGCTCTCAAAGATAACTCCGACCTTAATCTTGAAATAAGGCTGCAGTGGTGTAAAAATAAGGATCTAATATTTCATGGAGGAATGTGGAAGGCTGAATAGGTGAAATCGATTTTCTTGCCTTCTATTTATAAAAAGTACACGTCAATTCGATATTTTGTGATACAGTTATTGGATCAAGGAGAAAAAAAATGTGTAAATTGGTGAGTATCTCTTATAATTATTTTTGCATCATACCTATTGTTTTTCTTTAGTGTCAAACAAGGCACAGGGTTTTACTTAGTGTTTCTGTCGTTGATTATGAATGTTTCTTTACCTTTTTCTGGCTTCAAACACTGAAGATTACATTTCAAAATAAATAAATAGAGATACCATTTTCTTCTCTAGTCCTCTAGGAACAACGGCTCTGCTTTGATCGGAATGACAATGAAATAGTCCTGGCTCCTTTTGCATTCTCTTGATAATCTTCTGGACTTTTATCTAATTTGGGCAAACGTTTGACACAGGACATGCAAAATTAGTCATTACTTCAACTTTTTTCTTCTTCTCTGATTTCATTCCATTTTTCACAATGGTTCTGTATTTAATGTGTTTCAAAACTCCAGCAGGGTCTCAATAGGTGAAAAGAGAAGTCAATAGCCGTGGCAATTCATCAGAGTGAAGAACAGCATGTGGTGGTATGGTCTCTCCATTGACGTGTTCCGGAAAGTTATCTCGTTGAACTTGTACTGCCGCGTGATTCTGTAAAATCACCTCACAGACGACAGCCACCCTAAAACTCTCAGTCACATATTCTCTTATGACACCTAGAATACATTCTTTTATTTCCATGGGGTCTATACACCATGTTCGCAGGATTAGTTGAGTCTGTTCTTCTGTTCCTGAAGTTCTTGCCAAGTTTTCAGTATCATCTCCTACGTAACTGTCGATGTATTTGGTCCTTCGATTTCTTTTTTCTATTAGTGTAGTGGCTTATTTATCATCTTTGGGTGGAAGATTGCTGTAGGATAAGAGTGGTCAATTTTCCGATATATTGTGGTTATTTTTCTGAGATAACGTTATCTACTTTTGAGCAAAGAGTTTGCAAACTGTTGAATTCATATATCACGGAGTCTCCGAACAGTTTGGTGTTATTTTGAGTGGATTGGGGGAAAAGTAGTTATGGTGTGTCAAGCAGCTAGTCAGACAAGATTTCGGGCATTGAAGTATGAGAATGGAATTGCTGGGTGTGCCACCATTATAGTTAGAATTATAGCGTGTTTTCAACCTCTCCAGGATTGTCAGGTTAGTATACAGCCTTCGATTTTGTGGAATGAGATTCCGTAGAATTTTAATATTTACTTGAAATGTCAGTTTATCCTAAGAGAGCTGCTACACAAACAGGGGCCTGTGACAGTCTTGATCTGAATTTTCAAATTTCAGATGAGGGGCCCTGTCACAGGGGCTTGTCAAAGGCCCCTGTCACAAGGGAACAAGATTCACTAACTTCATAAGAAGTCATATTCTTTTGCTTCTGGTTGAAGAGATTTTAATTACTTTTTGTTGGGTATATTTCAGGCCGAGTATTTCCGCCACTTGCTTAAACCTGTTACGTAGATTGATTTTTTTTCCCTCTGCATTCAAGTTAAGCTGGATTTTTTAGTGTATATTTCCCTCAAAGATACAAGAAGTAATCAGTGATTTTTTGTTCTACAGTTAAAACAGGTATGTCTGTAATGTCTAGAATTTTTCATTTTGCTGATAGTCGTGTTCTACACTTGATTCATCTGACTGTAAACCTTGGTTATTAATAGGTGATTGCTGTACTCGCTAGATGGAAAAGGACTCTGGATCCTGGTTCCATCACCAGCATCCAAATCAGCAGTCTTCCACTAGGAATCTAGTGGGTTCTCCAACTAACATGAGGTCCCTGAACACCATGCCTGCTTATATGAATCCCTACTTTATTGAGGATTCTACTACTGGGACTTTTCCCTTGTTCCCGCTGCAACAGTTGAAGGCAAGCGAATTGAATGACTCTCCTAATTGGTTTACTTTTGCTACTGTACCAAACTCTATGGCCAAAGTGGAACTTCCTGCGGGCCCATTTGAAAGTTCGGGACAAAAAGGATTTCTTAACACGGGTACGTGTAACCAGAAGAAATTTCTTGTTTTTGATCAATCTGGGGATAAAACTACCTTGCTCTATAGTCCTGGAGCCAAGACTCCAGTTCAGTGTGCTACTTGGAGGCCAAAGCCTCCTGCCACGCTTAATTTGATTAAGGAAGAGCAACGGGATATCATATCTCCAGTGGGGCAGACTTTCAAGGATGAATGCATCAAATATAACTCTGAAGACGATTTGGAAAGTGAGATGCACGAAGACACCGAGGAACTGAATGCTCTTCTCTGCTCTGATAGTGACAGTGATTGCTCTGAGGATGATGAAGAGACAAGCACAGGTCATTCACCTAGCACTATGACCTATGGTGGTATTCAGAACATGGTTGAGGAAAGGAGTGACAGAGGTTCTAATTATGTCGGGCCAACGAAAAGGCAGAAATTGCTAGATTTAAAATACAATGTACCGTCTCTTGTGTATTCTTCGAGATCTGCAAAAACTCATGCATGCTCAGAGTTGGAGGATGATGCAGTATCCAGTTGTGGCAATGGCATTGATCAAGAATCGAATAAATCATGTTCCTTATCTGGTAGAAAAAGGTCAAGAAAAGAGAGAATACACGAAACTGTGAGCATTCTGCAGGGTATAATTCCTGGCAGTAAGGATAAGAATGCAATTGTTGTTATTGATGAAGCAATTGATTACTTGAGATCCTTGAAGGTCAAAGCCAAAGATTTAGGTCTTGACACGCTATAAAATTATAAATTTCTAATATCCCTTACCTCACTGGCGATATTGGAGTTTATAATTCTCAATTACTGGTATAGGAACTAGTTATTGTGGTTAATGAAGATTATCTATGGAACATACAGCACAAATACAGAGCCTTTAAGCTGTGGCACTGTGAACCGAGAAGGTTGAGACGTGTTCCATGCAGTGGACTCCTGAAAATTTGCATAGAGAAGCTCTTTTTTAAGTTTTTCTACTGTGATTTATAAGATTCTTTCAACCCATGGTCGACATTCCACACCATTCTCTAAAGGGTTTATGTTTTTTTTTTTACTAATCTGTGTGGGCCGGGCTCTCTCGAGGTATATATGGCCATTGGAACTGGTAACTTGTGGCTTTCGATCCTTCAATAGATCTCTCTTGTGGAGGAAATTGCCAAGATGATGTGCTCAAGTGTTTGCTGTTCACATCAGTGGACTACGTTGATCAATCAATTGAAGCTTTGAAATTCACACTTGAATGAAAAAGCTTTATATCAATCAGTTGGTAGATGAACTGGAAAGCTTCATTGTTTTTGTGATTTGAGTGTATGGTTTTTAAGATTATTTGTATTGTGAGCGAGTTGCTTGGATTGATGTAAACTTGTTTGCTGTTAATGCCGTTTTAATCTCGTATCATCATGCATTAACCTTGTATAATTGCGTGTGTTTCGTTCAGGTGGACATGAGATGTCCATCTAAGTGGTATATTCAATCTAGACTTTTATAGATTTAGAAAGTCTAGTTGTATTCAAAGTAAACTTTTTGAAAGACTCGTTTGGATAGGATTTTTGTTGTTTGTACTAGAGCTTCTTTTTTATGAAAGTATTTCAAGTTAGTTTACAATAAAAACTTTTCAATTTAGATAAGACACTTTTAAAAAATTATTCAAATATATTAAAAAACAATTTCAAAGTTTTAGAAGCAATTTGACTTTTCAAAAACCATGTTTTGATGTTTTCAATATAGATTTCTACAAACTTTTTTGAAAGTCTTTAAAATTCGAGTATTCATCAAGAGTTTAAGAGTCCTTAAAAGTGACAGAGTATTTAGAACGTCAATGATTTTAAAAAATTATAAAATTTTCCATATGCTAACTTTTAAGTAGAAACTAGGAAGTACAAATTTAAGAAGGGGCATTATTAAGAATGTTCAATTTTAAGGGTATGAGTTGAAAAGTGTCAACTCATTTGAATTTAGTGTCAACTTGTCTATTATGCCCTTAAAGAAAAGCTACATTTTGAAATGATATTCTCGACATTTGATTTTTTTTTTATCAATTTTTCACGAATTTTGAGAAGTGGCTTCCATTAGAAGCTACATTAAAATAACGTTTCTCGACATTTCATATTTTAAGAATGTTCAATTTTAAGGGTATGAGTTGAAAAGTGTCAACTCATTTGAATTTAGTGTCAACTTGTCTATTATGCCCTTAAAGAAAAGCTACATTTTGAAATGATATTCTCGACATTTGATTTTTTTTATCAATTTTTCACGAATTTTGAGAAGTGGCTTCCATTAGAAGCTACATTAAAATAACGTTTCTCGACATTTCATATGTCATTCTCGACATTTGAACACCGTTTCATTTGTTTAGAATGACATTTCATTTTGAACATGATATTTTTCTATATTTAAAAATGTCGTTCTCGACATTTCTGAATCAATGAAAAACATAGCTTTTATTGTGATTTGACATATATACTTTTTGAAATAAATATGGCAGAGTATGTGTCAAAATTTTATTGGCCAATAACAATATTGCAAAAATGTTCATTTTTTTGTCGTAGTGTGAAATTATAAATTGTTAATAAGGATATTTTGGTCTAAATTCTTCAAAATTAGACATTTTTGCAATGATGGACATTTTTGCAAATGACTAGGTAAAATGGACATTTTGTGAAATTTCCTCGTACAAAAATTTCCTAAAAATTGGAAGACTTCCACAAAGTGATAGGAAAATAAAGTTTGCGATCTTTCCTATAATATTTATCTTTCACCTTTGCTTGTACGAACTCCAGAGGTATTGTAAAAAAATAATGCTTAGTGTATCTGTCCCCCATGACAGTTTTTGTCTAAATCTTTTGTAAAAAATCTTAAAAAGACTTGTTTGCTCCTTCTACTTTTAAAATAAATACAAAAAAATGTGATTAAATATGTGCCCCTTATGTTAAGCACTGTACTAGAAAGTTTGAGATCAAGAAAGCAATGATTTTTTTATTTTTTTGGAAATAAAAAGATGGCTTCACTTCAAGCATGCTCCATATAGTAATTGATTTTACCGTCAAAGTGAAAATTATTTATTACCATGGTGGGGGCGGGGGGGGGTTTAGAAGGCAAATTTAATTCATTACAAGCACTTCGATGTAGGTGCAACCATTAACTGATGCTTGCTTTGTAGCACTTATGGGACATGAATGAAAAAAGGTTCATAAAACCTGCTTCACGATCACCTTCCCCTCCATGGTAGACAGCGGCGAATCCAGGATCAAAGTTCAACTAGGGCGGAGGTCGACCATTGACCGTCAAAAATTGTAATAGTCCGATTGTTTATGAAAATTTGGTTACATAATATTAAAAGTTATTTAATATATATGAAAATGAACTAAAACGTCTTCTCAATTAAAAAAATACCATGTATTGAATTGAGCAGCCAACATCTTCTCAATTAAATTTTTTCCCTTATTCTAATTTTCTAAACATAAATTCTTAAGTCAATAATCACAAGATTCATAACATAAATTCCTTATCATAAATCACGATTTGCAAACATAATTTCGTAAACATAAATTCCCATATCAATAATCATAACTCATAAATCGTAAATTACTTATCATAAACCACAATTCACAAACATAATTTTGTAAACATAAATTCCCGACACAATAAGTCAATAATCATAACATAATTAACAATTAAACATTCATCACTCAACATCGATAACTCAAGTAGCCAACGAAATTAAACAAAAAAAAAAAAAAAGATGAAGAGAGGGAGAAAGAGTCACTAGTCAGCAGACTCAGACTCGGACTCGGCTCGACAGTCCACAACAGAAGTTGCAAAACACATCCTCTCCAATCTCCTATGTGCAGCATAATAGATGAAATGAGCATCCTTCATATTAAATTATTAATTATAACTATCTCCCCCCCTTTTTTTGTATTTTTTTTTTTTTTTTTTTTTTTTTTTTTTTTTTTGTGCTGAAAACTTAACTTTCATACTGTGAGTCAAATGCATTTGTTTACATTTTTACTGTTATTAATTTCTGTTCTTTTTTGTTTTTCGGTTAAATTTTTGGGTAAATTGTTTCAAGATTCGTTACCTTTTTGGAGCATTGAATTTTTATTATGGAGGAAATTGGGGTTTCTTCTACATTGATTACAGTGTAATCATATTGGTTCTTCGCAGAGCGTTAAAAATCTCTGTGGCGGCTGAGAAAGATTGTACTGAAGGGGAAGATAAAGAAGGAACTGGGTTTCATCAATCTTACTGGAAAATCATATTCTTTTACTTCAATTTTGGGTGTGTTTTCTCTTTTATCAAAAAGTTATGATTTTTAACATTGGTTCTCTGTGATTGTGTGTAGTGTGTGTCTCTTTGCTTTACGTATCCATTATTTAGTCCATAAATATATCATATAATCCAACGATTTCTTCCCAAAGTGCACATATCGAACATGAACAACAAACAAACGATTTTTCTTTCTTTTTCATGATACGCTGTTCGAAAAAAAAAATTTTGACCCCACAGTTCAGATGGTCTGGGTCCGCCCCTGCTCCTATGTGCAGCATAATAGATGAAATGAGCATCCTTCATATTAAATTATTAATTATAACTATCTAATTCTAGTAAATTGCACAAAAAATGAATCAAAATTTTTAGACAGATCACAGATTCACAGATGGAATACTATCATACAGTTTAGTGTTGATTATTGTAAAATTCAAATTCGGCGATTAACATAAATTTTCACTGTGTGTAAGTGTGTTGATTAGATGTCTAATAACACTATATCTTACGTGATTTTTTTGAAACCAGAGATTCCGAAATTGCGTCAAATGTCTAATGAATCTGTGCCGCCTAGAGCCTACCTGCCTTGCCTCTTCTTCGACTTTGAAGGGAAATTTGAATTATAGATTGGAGACGAAGTGTCGGGTGCGCCATGTGGATTGGAGAGTGGAGAAGGAAGGAAAAGGGTTTGACTTTCTTTCACGATTTGGGAATTAGGGGAATTTGGATTCTTTGTTGGCTGCCTTTGCAAAAAAATGGTTTCAACAAGTATAGTTTGGGCCAATTCTAATTTCATATGAGAATTGGACATTTAGGGCCCAATGGCCAACAATTACCTCATTCGCTTCAAGCTTTAGTAATTCAGCCCAATTGTCCAGACCTAAAAGAAGAAGAGACGGGTCGTCTTCTCTTTCTGTTTGTTATCTTCCTCCCCGTTCCGGCAAGCTCTGCAATTTGCTAATCCTACCCGATGATTTTGAAGATTTCGGAGGAACCAGCACGCGCGGCCACGCCCCCACGTCGGGTGCTGGCTCCGCGCCTGATAGTAGATGAGAAAGTTTTCAACAATTTTCAACTTCAATATGATCAATCAACTTAATCTAACAAATGTGGATAATAAGTGACAAATATCATAAACATTAAAGTGCACGAGAATACGGCATTTATGTCCAATAAATACTTGTATTGTTTGATTTATACACTAATTAACTACAACTTATTCATTTCTATTCAAATTTTCAAACTCTCCTCTAACCTCAAACATAACAGTTTAGAAAATAATTATGCTCTTGAGGGAATTGTAAATTAATTAATCTTGGAAAATGCTTCATCCTATTCCCCACCACCACCTCCTCCTCCTCCATGTACCATACCCAAGTTTGAGAGCACATGAATTAAATTAACACTCCAGTTACTTTTCTCCAAACATTTCGAGGAACCACAAATATTATTCACTTATCCGACACACTTTCCCTGCATTCCCTACTCAAAGAAAAAAAGTCATACACTTGACTAGGACCTTTTTCTCCTGCAATTCATATGCTTCACCTGGATATTTTAGCTAGGCAAGTTATACACTTGACAGGGATGTTTATTCAGACCTCCAAGCACTCACAACATGGAGGCATCATGTTAGTTTTGTGAGTGACATAACCGTCAAATCTTGGAGGTAATTGCCATATTTTGCTCCCATCAAGCAACATGTGTCCCATATAACAATCCAATTCATCTATAAATAGGTATCTTCGTACAATATAAAGGGGCTTATGGAATTCTCTACCTATACACTAGATACCTACTCTCTACGCACACAATTTGTAAACATAATATTCATATATATCTCATCGAAATCATCCGGTACACTGATTTCGTGATTAACATCAATGTACATGTCTGTTAAATTGTACTACATAACCCAATAGACAAAATTTTAAATTCTTCATGTTTATAATATTTCCCTAACCTACATTACCAAACACGTAGAGAAAGTGAAGTATAGATAGAAACAAATGGGGATTTAAGCTGCCAAAACTAGAGCTATCAACTAACTGATAAAAACTGAAAAGAGAGAAAAACACACACACACACACACACACAACTTAAACACAAGAGAAAGTTAGGCCAATAAATATAGCACAACTTATCCACTAAAAATTTGCCAATTTGGCATTCTCTTGTCATTTAATTATTTGTTTTTCAATTTTTTATATGTTGCTTGTTTTGAGAACTTCAATGCAGTAACAAGTTAGAAACCTCAAGAATCTATCTACATTTGGCTCCAATTCCATCTTATCTTAAATTTTATTTATAATTAAATAGTATATGTGGCTATTAGTCACCTTTTTACTCTATGAGATGCCACATTTTTTCATCCATTGCATTCTCCTTAGGCATTAGCCATTGTTTATATCCAAAAGCATCACATTCCCACATCATATTGTAATTATATAAATAAAATTATGATGACAGAATTTCATTTGTTTATAAGGCTCCATATCAATTAGGACAATTATAGAAAAACTTGATTGTCAAGCGTTTATATGAGTCATGCATAGCTCCAATAAATGTTGACATTTTTCATGGTTGGAAATCCTATGCTGCCATTGTAATACTGGGAAAATGTTCGAATTTTGGAAGTTTAAATCTGTTGGATTAAGACATTTTTCTTCTTTATGTAACCAGTCCATATGTGAAGAATCAACATCTTTTTCATTTTAGTAAAATTCGTTAAGTTGGACATTACAAAACTAGATACGAGTGACAAAGAGGACGCAACGAAATCTTTATCCATTGTCGTGTTTAATTATGTCTAATTCAGTTTACGTAACATTACCTTTTATTTTGTGAATCCATGAAAATATTTACTCAAAATCAATTTAGGTTAGTTTCTTGCACACATATTCCTATAATAATAATCATAAATGCGAGCACACAAGCACAAGTAACAATACGTGTTAATTTTGTTTTATTGGTTGACTTTGTGTTAATCATCTTTAATAACAAAATAAAAATAAAAAATGACTAAAAAATGATCGAAGAGTTTAGAATATTGGAGACATTTTAATCCAGTTAATAGATGGAAGTTGTTTTCACTTTTGAGATGAGAAAGGCTACTCAGCATGATGGATGACTACCATTACGTTATCCACCGTAGAATTTTAAGCATTTTGCAATCATAGCGCCTCCACAAAAATATAAAAATAAAAAATAATCCAAACATTTATTATTATTATTATTGCATTACTCGCTTGGTTAAAAAGTAATTGTTCGCAACAATATTGACTTGGAATAATGAAAACTCGTTATGTATAAAATAATCTTCTAGTGTCTTGTGCTTCAATATTATGAATAAAAGCAATGAAATAATATCCATCAAAGAATGTCAAAGGAGAAATGATTAATCAAAATATAATAATTTCATCTAGAAAAGATTGAACTCCCCCAAAAAATCATGAAGTTATCTGAGTAAACTTTTAGGTATTGTTGTAATGGGAGAATCGATCTCTCAAGTACACTACCTAGTTTATGTTAAACAACAGTAACAAAACACATTAATCAGTTGGCATATGTCGATATTGCAGTCAGTCAATCATCACTGAAAATGCACTTGACCCATTTTTCTTGTCGTTTTCCAAGTAACTATTTGATGAATTTTAGGTGGCTTCCATTTAGTTGACATGCACTAAACATGATAGTTTGGAGAATTGTTCGATTTTAGAGACGACAAAAAAATTCATTCAACCTTATCCTGATACTTGCTAGGCCTCACCCTAAATGGGATGAGGATTACCAGCCTAATCGTGTTAAAGTGACATGGACAGGCGCGGAGATCATTGCCCCGAAGCGTGTATAAAACGGGTAAGAGAAACATAGTCCCTGCCCCCCGTTACCCGCTTCGTTTAAAGTTAACTTCAAATTTATGTCTTTTATCAAACAAAAGTAAAAAAAATTATCATTATTTTTAAAGAAAACATAAGTTGTTATTAATAAATTGGGAAAAAAGTAATAATATTTAGTAACTAAAGACATAAAAAATAAAAGCAAAAAATAAAAAAAATAAAAATAAATGAGTTGATAAATGGGGTAGGGGACCTGTCCCGCCCGATCCTGCCTCAAACCCGTCCCGCATTAATCGGGTATGAGGATGGAACAAAGAGACAAAAAAATCCGATGGGACGAAGGGAATGATTGACTCGTTCCATACCCGTCCCATTCCCATCCCTATTTGATTTTAATTATTTGAGAATCACTTCTCTCTCACACTCGTTTAACACATTTAAAATTTTTTTTTTTCATATTTCTTCATTATTTAATTCAAATTTTTAACCACAAATTGAAATATATATATTTCATATAATCACCTTTCAAAAAATCCTTTTCAAACAAGTGGATAAATACAAAGGATAAACAAGAACTCAACTTCCATTTATCAAAATGATTTATAAATATTAAATATAAATAGTAAGAGAAGTAATGATGGATTTCACAAAATGTGTGAATAATAATGAGCATTAATTATGAATGTTAATATAAAATTAATTTTTGATTTTGACTAAATTTATAAATAAATGTGTATCCAATCCCATGAGCCATCAAACTTCAAAAATTATAGAATCGTTTATGCACAATTCCTATTCAACACTAATTTTAGAATTCGTGTATGCACATTTCCTATTCAATTTATCAATCAAGCTTTTTGATAATCAAATCACCTTCTTTAGCTAAACATACGAAACAAAGTAAAATGGAAAAAAGAGTGCTCATCTCATAAATATCTAATTGCTTCTTTATTATTAGAAATTGAATGTGACCGGAATTCTTTATTGAAGATAATTGAGAGTTCTAATTAAAGTATATATTAAGAAGAATTCTGTTTGAAATGTTATTATGAAATTCTATTGAAGTTTACTCAACGAATTCTAATTGAAATCTTATTTGGAAGTCCATTGGGAGTAGAAATTTGTGTTGGATTTGACGAGGACATTAGGATGAATAAAATCAATGTTTTGGAGTAAAGGACCCGAAAGAGTGTTGTGGCTCCAACATCGTGGCACCGCTGATTTGTATGTCAAATATGATGAATAACTCTTGGGATTGATTTTGTTGTGTCCTTTGTGTTGGAAAAATGAGTAAATAGGTCACTTTTGACATAAGTTTGAGTGGGACCCATTGGTCCGATTTGAAAGATCAAAGTTGATCTGTGTTCTCCTCCGTGAGAACATCGAAACCATATATTTACTTGCCAAAATTGATTAATGGATGAATGGGAAATTAGAGTTCAAAGTTGGCCATTAGAAGATGATTTATGTGGAAAAAGTGACATTTGTCCCACATAGGAAAATGAAGAAAGCATGAACCACTTTATATATGCCTACACTTTGGAATGGTGTAATTATGTGTAGCATAAAAGCTCTCTCCACGTGCGCACCCAGGGGGGTGCAAATCTCGGACCGAAATAGCTTTCGGACCTTGAACTTGGGTGCGGGCAATTTTTTTTGCTTTCTTCAATGACTTTTGAGTTTCTGAAACTGCAAAAACTCCAATAGACTTCCAATGGTCACAGTGTTAATGGGCAGTAACTCCAATGGACTCCCAATGGTCACAATGTTAATGGGCAGTAGACCTATAAAAAAGCTCATTCTCCAGCAATCTAACACACTCGAAAATCTCACATACATTCCTGCATACACAGTTTCTTCTTTTCTACATTCTTTGTCCAGTAAGATCTTGTTCTTGTGGTGATATTGTTCGGATACTATATCAGTTCGCCAGAGTAGTATCTGCGGTGCTCAGATTCTACTATATACCGTTGTATCCTGGGAAACAGACGCTCGAATTAAAACTCTAGCATGTATGGTGAGAGGGCGGATCTGTTTTAAGGATACCGTATTTATACAGGTCTCAGGTTAAAAGTTTATATGAAGTTATAAGCACGTCGTTAATTTTTTTTGTTCTCTGAAATTTCTGTTAATTTTCAGCTTTCCCGTTTAGATTTATTAAATTAACGTGTTTTACATAACTTAATATAATTTAGTTCTAAATTAGATTAATATATTGTGATTTATGATAATTTAGTTTATTGTGTAATTAATTAATATTATAAACCAGTATGAGAAAACCCGGTATCAATCCACCAACATAATTTCCAACAAACTTAAAACGGATTCTATACACATTGGTAGTAAATAAATTGTTTATTTTATTTTATTGAAATAAACAAGTTGTTTATTAAAAACTAATATTTGTTTCATTTTCAGAAATGGCTACCGAACCAACCAACATGGATGTGACCCAAACTGCTCCTGTTGGAAATCAGGCTGTGGGCTCTATTGTCGTTCAAGGGCCAAGTTTCATTATGGCACAGACTGTGGCAAAGTTACCAAGTCATGTTGTGAGTCAAATTATGGCTCCAACTGTGCTGATTAATTATGGAGAAAAATCGGAGAAATTCAATGGCTTGAATTTCAAGAGGTGGCAGCAGAAAATGCTATTTTATCTGACCACCTTGAATCTTGCGAGATTCTTCATTGAGACTGCTCCAAAACTCAATGAGGGTGAAGGAGATGTGCAAGCAGTTAGTGCATTTGATGCGTGGAAGCATTCGGACTTCTTGTGTCGAAACTATATTATGAACAGTTTAGCAAATTCGCTGTACAATGTGTATAGTACTATGAAAACTCCTAAGGAGTTGTGGGAGTCTTTGGACCGAAAATATAAAACTGAGGATGCCGGAGCTAAAAAGTTCATTGTCGGCAGGTTCCTAGATTATAAGATGGTGGACTCCAAAATAGTTATCAGTCAAGTGCAAGAACTCCAAGTGATTCTTCACGAGATTCATGCCGAAGGGATGAGTTTGAGTGAAACTTTTCAAGTGGCTGCAATTATTGAAAAATTGCCCCCCGCGTGGAAAGATTTCAAGGATTATCTGAAACACAAACGAAAGGAAATGAACATTGAAGAACTAATTGTTAATTTCGAATTGAAGAAGACAATAAAAGTTTCGAAAAGAAGTGGTTCAATCCTAGTGTGGCTAAAGCCAATGTTGTGGAGCATGGTCAAAGTAGTAAGACCCACAAAAACAATTTTGGGCCATCCAGTGGCAAAGGGACAAAGTTAGGACCGAAAGATGAAATTTCTAAGAAGAAATTTCAAGGAAAATGCTTCAATTGTGACAAAGTAAACCACAAATTTTCGGAGTGTAGATTGCCAAAGAAGAAGAAGAAAGAAACAAATATGATTGACTACATGGCTCATGATGTGTCTGAAATCAATCTCGCAGCCGTAATTTCTGAAGTGAACATGGTGGGTTCAAACCCAAAAGAATGGTGGATTGACACCGGTGCTACGGGACATGTGTGCTCTAATAAAGAGTTATTTGTTGCATTCGAAGTAATTGAGAATGTGGAGAAGTTGTTCATGAAAAATTCAGCAACTTCTGTGATCAGGGGTCAAGGAAAGGTTGTTCAGAAGATGATCTCGGGAAAAGAGCTGACTCTTAACAATGTGCTGTATGTGCCAGAAATTCACAAGAACTTAGTGTCCGAGTCGCTTTTGAATAAGCATAGCTTTCGCATTGTATTTGAGTCAGACAAAGCTATTTTGTCTAAGAGCGGAATGTTTGTCGGAAAAGGTTATGTTTCCGACAGTATGTTTAAATTGAATGTAATGGTTGTTAAACCAAAAATGAATAAAGTAAACTCTTCTGCTTACTTGTTTGAGTCTTCCATCTATAGCATGGTAGACTAGGACATGTTAACTATGATACTTTACGTAGACTAGTTAACTTGAATTGTATACCCGAGTTCCACATTGATTCCAAACATAAGTGTGAAACTTGTGTTGAGGCGAAATTGACAAGGTCATCCTTTAAATCAATCGAACGAAACACAGAACCACTTGATTTAATTCACAGTGACATATGTGATTTAAAATTTGTACAAACAAGAGGCGACAACAAGTATTTCATTATTTTTGTCGGCGATAGCACTAAATACTACTATGTATATTTGCTCAAAAGTAAGGATGAAGCTATAGAGAAATTTATTCTCTATAAGAATGAAATTGAAACACTGCTCAATAAGAACGTTAAAGTGTTGAGAAGCGATCGAGGTGATGAGTATGAAACACCGTTTGCTGAATTCTGTGCGCAACACAGAATCATACATAAAACCACTGAACCTTACTCACCGCAACAAAATGGTGTTGCTGAACGTAAAAATCGTACGTTAAAGGAAATGATGAATGCAATGCTAGTAAGTTCTGGGTTACCTCAGAACATGTGAGGGAAAGCTATGTTATCAACAAATTACATTTTAAATAAGGTGCCCCGGAAGAAAATGGAAAAGACTCCTTATGAGTTGTGGAAAGGAAGAAAGTCTTTCTATAAATATTTACGAGTGTGGGGGTGTCTTGCTAAAGTGGCTGTCCCAATACCAAAGAAGGTAAAGATAGGCCCAAAAACTGTAGATTGCATTTTCATTGGCTATGCACATAATTGTAGTGCTTACCGATTTCTTGTGTATGATTCTAAAATCCCAGAGATACACAAAAACACGATAATGGAATCAAAAAAAGCTTCATTCTTTGAACAAGTATTCCCATACAAGTCTAAAGAGGAAGCAAGCTCTTCTAAACGGACATATGAGACTATGACTGAAAATAGTCAAGACCAAGAGTTAGAAGAGGAAATTGAGGTTGAACCAAGATGTAGCAAAAGGGAAAGGATAGAAAAATCTTATGGTCCTGATTTTCTGACCCATATGCTAGAAAGTGAACTTCAAAGTTATCAAGAAACTGTGAACTTATCGGAAGGACCTCAATGGAAAGATGTCATTAAAAGTTAAATAGATTTCATATTGCAAAATCATACGTGGGAGCTAGTGGATCTTCCTCTAGGAAGTAAACCACTAGGCTACAAATGAATTTTCAAAAAGAAAATAAAAGCAGATGGAGTTATCGAAAAGTACAAGATCAGGTTAGTAATAAAAGGTTACAGACAACGCGAAGGCCTTGATTACTTTGATACATATTCTCCAGTGATAAGAATAACATCTATTAGGATCATACTTGCGATCGCCGCTCTGTGAATTCTTGAAGTACATCAATTGGATGATAAAACTACATTTTTGAATGGAGATTTAGATGAACAAATCTATATGAAACAACCCGAGGGGGTTTCATCACCAGGATACGAAAAGAAAGTCTACAAATTGGTGAAGTCATTGTATGGCTTGAAATAAGCTCCAAAATAGTGGCACGAAAAATTTGACAATGTTATGATGGAATGTGGATTTAAAATCAACGAGTGTGACAAATGTATTTATGTTAAAGACACTGAAAATGGTTATGTCATTTTATGTCTTTACGTTGATGACATACTTATTGTTGGTAATAACGATAAAATGGTTAAATTCACTAAAAATCTGTTAAATTCGAGATTTGACATGAAAGATATGGGATTAGCTGATGTTATACTTGGAATTAAAATTTCACGAACATCAGATGGGATCATTCTAAGCCAGTCACAATATGTGGACAAAATTTTAGAAAAGTTTAGTAAGGATGATTCCGGGATAGCTAAAACACCGATAGATACAAGTTAGCATCTATCCAAAAATAAAGGTGAAAGTATCTCTCAAGTAGAATACTCGAGAATTATTAGAAGTTTGATGTACTTGATTAGTTGTACAAGACCAGACATAGCCTACACAGTTAGTAAACTGAGTAGATACACGAGTAATCCAGGAGCTGATCACTGGAAAGGAATAATAAGAGTACTGAGGTACCTTAGATATACTCGTAATTTTGGACTGCACTATACCAGATATCCAGCAGCCATTGAAGGATACAGTGATGCTAATTGGATATCTGATATAAAAGACTCAAGGTCCCCCAATGGATTTGTATTCACATTGGGAGGTACTGCCATATCGTGGAAATCCTATAAGTAAACGGTTAAAAGCTATAGGCATCAGCAGAAAGGAAAGCAAAGGTAGCTAGATCTACGATGGAATATGAGTTTATAGCTCTAGATAAATGCGGTGAAGAGGCCGAATGGTTGCGCAACTTTTTAGAGGATATTTCAAGATGGTCAAAACTTGTGCCAGCAATTTACATATATTGTGACAGTCAATCAGCAATAGGAAGGGCACAGAGTAACATGTACAATGGTAAGTCTAGACATATACGTCATAGACACAATACCATAAGACAACTACTCTCAACTGTAGTTATCACTATTGACTATGTAAGATCAAAAGATAACATTGCGGATCCGCAAACCAAATGGTTAAATAGAGAGTTGGTTGGAAAATCATCAAGAGGAATGAGACTTAAACCCTAGGACGGATAAGTCAATACAAAGGAAACCCAACCTAGTTGAGTGAAGATCCCAAGATCTAGGTTCAAAGGGACAACCTAATTGTAAAGACTTGATTGAATCACTATGGGGGATGTTACCTCATGTCTATTCCTATGATGTAACAGTGATGCCGCAAGGATGAAGGATAAGCAGTAGGCTTTTAATGGTTCTTATGCATCGTAAATCGAGTCAAGTAATGCGGGTTACTTGTAATAAAAAATCACCTACGTGAGAAAAAAATGGGGCCGCTTCTAAGAGAATTGTGTAAGGCTCAATTCTTAGAAACTCTCACAGAACCAGGCGTATGTTAATGGCCAAAACGAACATAATAATGAGAACTGAATTGTGTTAAGAAGAATCCTGTGTGGAGTATATCATCGTTTACACAAACGACAGAACAGTTCAAGGACAATGTGTCTACTGATCAGTTAGCAAAGTAAATATACTTTCATAAGGGAAGGTTCAAAGGGTAATACCTACCTATCCTATGTAGGTTTCAACCGTTGAATTTTATCACAAAGTCTCTCGTGTCACGTTTCCGTGTCTCACCCAATTTTCATTCATGTGGGGGATTGTTTAAAAAATGAGTAAATGGGTCACTTTTGGCATAAGTTTGAGTGGGACCTGTTGGTCCGATTTGAAAGATCAAAGTTGATCTATGTTCTCCTCTGTGAGAGCATCGAAACCATATATTTACTTGACAAAATTGATTAACGGATGAATGAGAAATTGGAGCGCAAAATTGGCCATTGGAAGATGGTTTATGTGGGAAAAGTGACATTTGTCCCACATAGGAAAATGAAGAAAGTATGAACCACTTTATATATGCCTACATTTTGGAATGGTGTAATCATGTGTAGTATAGAGGCTTTCTTCACGTGTGCACATAGGGGGGGTACAAATCTTAGATCGAAATAGCTTTCGAAACTTGAACTTGAGTACGGGCGCGACCTGCGCACACGAATGTTGACTGAACAAGGTAAAATTCGCCCCTTCGGAGAGCCCACATTTTACAATTTTTTTTTGCTTTTTCCAATGACTTTTAAGTTTCTGAAACTGCAAAAATTCCAATGGACTCCCAATGGTCACAGTGTTAATAGGCAGTAACTCCAATGGACTCCCAGTGGTCACAATATTAATGGGTAGTAGGCCTATAAAAAGGCTCATTCTCCAACAATCTAACACACTCGAAAATCTCACCTACATTCCTGCATACACAGTTTCTTCTTTTCTGCATTCCTTGTTCAGTAAGGTCTTGTTCTTGTGGTGATATTGTTCCAATACTAGATCAGTTCGCCAGAGTAGTATCTGCGGTGCTCAGATTCTACTATATACCGTTGTATCCTAGGAAACGGATGCTTAGATTAAAACTCAAGCACGTACGGTGAGAGGGCGAATCTGTTTTAAGGATACTGTGTTTACATAGTCCTCGGCTTAAAAGTTTATATGAAGTTATAAGCATGTCGTTAATTTTTTTTGTTCTCTGAATTTCTGTTAATTTTCAACTTTCCTGTTTAGATTTATTAAATTAACTACATAACTTAATATAATTTAGTTCTAAATTAGATTAATATATTGTGATTTATGATAATTTAGTTTATTGTGTAATTAACTAATATTATAAACCGGTATGAGAAAACCCTGTATCATTCCACCAACATAATTTCCAACACTTTGCCCACCTCATACATGTCTTTTAGATATACGTTACTATGTTGTTGTGATACTCTCATCATTGAAGAAGTCTACGATGTTCTATATTCAAATGAGAAGATGAAGTATCTTGTAGTGTTCGAAGATCATGGAGATTGTCTTATTTTTCTTGGTGTTTGTTTGAAGGGCAAGTGAAAATCTAACTTTAGATTTTGTAATTATTGCAAGAAAAATGAACACTTGGTAAATAATTGTTATAGGTTGCAGAGTAAATCAAATTCAATTACAAATCAACAATCAGAAATTTCAGGAAAAGTATGTATTGTAGAAAATCCTAATAGTGATGAAGAACTTTTATTTATGTCTGACTACAACTCCAAATCTGACGATGCTTGAATTTTGGATACAGCTTGCACTTTTCATATGTCACCCAACCGGGAATTATTTTTAACATATGAAGAACAAAAGGTGTTGTGATGACCGATAACAATACACCTTATCGGATAACTGATATTGATCGGGTTAGATCAAAGATGTTGGATGGAACGGTTAGAACACTTGATGCAGTGAGATATATTCCAAATCTAAGGAGAAATATTATCTCCTTAAGTACTTTTGGCTCAAAAGGGTACATGTACACCGTCGAAGGTGAAATCCTCAAGGTTATCGAAGGAGCTCGTGTTATGCTGATGGGACATAGAAAATTCCATTTATATAACTTGCAAGGTGATATATAATTTTCAAGTAATCAATATATTTTAAGAACTCTTGTGAATTTAGAGTTGGATTCTGTACCATTAGAGTCTATTTGGAGTCTTCTTTTAAGAATACATCTTAGTTGAGTTTCGAAGATATGGGTAAATCCGTATTGCCACCATTATCGATGATGTCATCATATTCAATTGCAAGAAATAGACCATTTTGGACATAAGATTTCACATAGGTATAATTCTGTTGATATTGTTGATGGTTTGAATGCGATTAAGAGTGTTGATTCTAGTTAAAATCCTTATTTTGATGCATTCAATTGTAATTCTGTTATGGAGCTTGTTTTAAGCCTTTTTGGGTGGTTAATTAAATCACTTTTGCCCCTATTTGTGGTAACAAACATGGATAATATCAAACATGGATAATATTTTCGGTCGAAATTATTGATGGAGAAGTTCGTTTGTGTTTTTTATCGAAGAGTTCAAGTTTATTCCTTACGATGGAATTTGTTTCAAGATGGAGATTTTTTTGAAGTTTTATTCATTACAGTGAAATTCATGTCAAGGTAGAGTTTTTAGAATTGGGTGTGACCCAAATTTTTTGTTGAAGATAATTAAGATTTCTAATTATAGTGCGCATTAAGAAAATTCTATTTCGAATGCTATTGTGAAATCCTACTCAAATTTACTTGACGAATTCTAATTGAAGATCTATTTGGAAGTCCACTGGGAGTAGGAATTTGTGTTAGACATGAAAAGGACATTGAGATGAAGAAAATTTAGGTTTTGGAGTAAAAAACCCAAAAGTGGGCGTTGTGGCACCAACGTCGCAGCGCTGTGGTGCCAAGGTGAATTTTGCCCTATGCCACAACGATGCCACTTCTCCGTTTCGCCTCTTGCACAATTTTTCCTTATCAACTCCGTTTCTTGCATTCTACTTCCATTACAACTATACTACGAGGGTTTGAATGTTTCTTATCTGTTCCCTATATATAGTCGGCTCTTTAAGAAGCTAGAAACAATGTAAACACATAATTTTTGTATTCTTTCCCAATATTATAATAAAATCTCCATTCTTTACAAAATTACATTGTTCTTGTGATCAATTATTTCAGATTGTGGCTTAATATTTTATTTTCCCGAATAAGAATTGATTCGGTATTATCTCTGCTTTTCAAAACATCTATCATAGAGAATTATAAAAGTTCAGTGTAACCATTTTCATTATAAATTACACATTTCAATACCCATCAAATATATGGTTCCATGAAGAATGCACAAACAAGATAGACATAAGGGGAACTTGCAATCGAAAATCAAGATTACGTGTTTACTAATTGAGTTATTTAATTGTTAATCATCACCTATTAATTAATATTTTGATTACGTAAATGTCAAATTGGATTATACATTCCTTGTTTTCAGCTTATACCGTCAAGATATCATAATCTCGATTGCAAAAAATTAACTAATCTTTTGGATTTAGCACTGACCGACAATAACAATTACAGTTACAATCCCTACACGTGTCATTTATTTAAGTTAATTAAAAATTACAAAGGAGTCAATCACACACACCCAACAAGAAAACGAAAAAAAACAAAAACGAAATGGGGGAATTACCAAGGATAACTTGACATATTTTGGCCTTAAATTTTAAAATATTCTTGATTTAATATTATTCTAGTAAACAAAAAATTCTGCTAGAGTTAAATAAAATTCAACATTTTTTAAATGATATAAATGTGAACTTATCTAAATCTTAAATTTCTAGATCAAGCAAAGCAGATAAATATTGAGGATTTAAATCTATATATCATCCATTTAAATAAAATTGTGCACATATAAAGCTCTGATTTGAAAACTAAATTTGTGTATATGTGGTGGGGCAAGTTGAAAACGATTAAGTCCTCTTTCGATTCCCATTCTTTGGTTACAAAAATGAAAAATATAACCGTTATCCATCACATCAACCACTATATTTGATTTTCTATTTCTTCTGTGGGTCCTATAACGGCTATATTTTTCATTCTCATTTTCACAAAAATGGATATCAAACGGAGTCTGAATGATGCACATATGGTTCTTTCTAACGACATAAGTTCTTAGATAAATATGATATGGATCGTTTTTCAAGTGAATCACTATCTTATAGAATAAGTTAAGGGTGAAATCCCGTATCATTTAAATATGAAAACGATAAAAATTTAAGGGTGAAATCTTGTATTAATAATCCTTGTAGATGATTTACCCTGTCAATGTGATAATGGGGTCTTTGCAACATTACCCAATGGACTTGGAATGCATTTTTATTCATTAAATAATGTAGTAGTGGCCAGACTGGTATATTGAATGATGATATTAGCAACAATGATTAGAGTTTGTTTGAGCCCCATTTTATTGTAAGAATATATTTTGGAATAGCAGATTGATATAGAATTTGTGATTTAAAAAATGAAAAATTTTGGGTTTATATATAATATTATTTTATTGAAAAATGTGTGGTTGAAAAGAAGAGAGATAAAAATATATTTTGAAAATAATAAGAACATGCAATAAATTTTTTTTATAAAAAATCTACTTCTAACCTTTTATATGAAAATTCCAAGCTCAATATACATGAATGTATCTCTATGTACAGACATGTGATACCATGGCACTTACATCGTATTAGATTGAACAAATGCATGGATAGAGAATCAAACCAACTCATACCACTAATCAGCCACACTACCACTACCACTACCACTACCACCACTACCATCACCATCCAAAACCAAACAATCACCCCATGGATCGACATAGAAGAAACATATAAGCTTGGGTTGTTTCGTATTGAGCCACCAACAACCTTTTTAGTAGCCCCTTCAACATCAAGCACAATGAAGCCAGCACAACAACCTTTTTCTTGGGATTTGCTGAGTTAGGTGATAGACCAAAGTATTTGTGCTAGTGTAATGCATTTTGGATTTCATCCGAACTGCTTTGGTATCTATTCTCCACTCTTTTCTGTTGGCTGATTTCGGGGGAAAAGATGGTGGAAAGGGGTTGGGTGGGGTGGGGTGGGGTGGGGGGCTGAATGAGACAACCTTTTTTATTTTTATTTATTTATTTATTTTTTATTTTTTGGTTCATTTATTTAGTATGGTAATTATCAATTTACCATTTTCCCTTTTAAATTTGGTCAAAATTCATGTTTCTTAGTCAACTAATGGTCTTGGACCTCTATTGCATATTTACGAAAGATTAGGGATCTCCATTGGCACAAATTGAAGATAACGACGAAGTCTGCAAAAAATAAAAGATTAGGGACTGTTACTACAATTTTCCCTTTTTATATGAAAAATAGATAATAATTAATTAATATGAGGTAAGAATGTGTTTTGAATTGATCATTATTAAAGGATTATTAATTTTTTTTCTCATTATATTACTTCTGAAAAATATGCTAGAAGTTACTGTCTCCCCCTTTTTAACGTCTATGAAAACAAGGAAAGAATAAATTGTAGCTCTATGAATTCAAGATTTCCTCCATACGTGAAAAATGAGGTAATAAAAAACTGTAAAGCAATAATGTAGTGGTTGTGACAAATAAAATCCAAGAATATTTGAATTTAATAGCTAAATCAGGATCTCACAAATAAATCCCATGATTTCAAGAAGCTACTAAGGTCTTGAATAATTATTACTTGGTACTTCTCAACATCTCTCAAGGTGCTCTACGGTTTTCGAGTAGCTGTCTTAAGTAATTATTACTTGATACTACTCAACATCTCTCGAGGTGCTCTATTGTTTCGAGTAGCTACTCGAAACTACTCGAACCTCAATACATGTCCTGCAAAAGGAAAGGTGAGGGGGTGACAGTATCTTTACCATGGTTATAATAAAATTAGATCCTTAAAATGACCTCTTTGTCCATTGGAAAAGGATTTTTATAAAAAAAAATAGTAAATGCTTTTAGAAAATTCTACTTTTCAATTAAACCATGATATTTATTTTAAACGAGTTTTCTTGTTTAATAAATATACTTTCCGTGTCGCTTCGCTCTACTTCTTTGCGTAACACTGAAGCTAGTCAATTTTTTAATTAACAATCATGAGTTTCACAGCATCAAATTGACTTATTGTTTAGATAGTTTCATGTGGGGAACAAAAAGTTGACTTTGGAAATAATTCATTGAGTGATGCTACAGTGTACACGGGATGACTTTCGAATCGATACAACACATACATGAGGATCGACATTTTTTTATTCACTTAGAATCCATGCACCTCATGTGAGGTTGCGGTCAACCTTGCGATCACTGACGCTGGTTGAATGACTTAATCCTATTTCATTTCAAATAAAATCTTTTTTCTATTTTTTTGGTCCCTTCATGTATCGATCTAAAATCATTACACGTGGATCCGAAATAGAATCTTACTACAGTTTTAAACTACGGCTATATGATTGATTTGCGAGATCACGCTATAGCTAAGTCAACTGGTCATATTATATGATATGATCTTTATAGGAAGTGGCAATACTGATTTTTAAAGTATTGTTCGAATGGCAAGTTATCTTCGTGACTTTATGAAAGGGAAATCTCATATTGTAATTACCTTTGTAAAAATATCATAAATTAAATAAATTGAATATTGGTAAATATGCACGTGTCGGAAGAGGGCATTGGTGGTATCAATCGAAATGGGCTTAACTCATATCATGTCCATCTTCTCATTTTGAATTTCATAATTGTTCGGGACAACACGTTTTTCAATGTCTCGTTACGACTCACATTCCTATCTCATTACGTACACTTGATACTCTCAGTATAAGATATGTATTCAGAACCATAACCAAAACTTTGTCACTCTATTTCTCACACTCAATTATCTTTATATTCCCAACAACTGACTTAATGGTCGGAATGTAAATAATCACTCGACAAGGAAACACATAAGTGAATGGATAGTGGCCCACATCCCTTGACTGTAATATCGTACAAATTTTGAGGTTAAACCCTCGTTTGGCCCCCATTTTGTAGAGTTGAAAATTGGTGGAATAGTATTTTTTTTGAAAAATGAGTAGTGGAAAAAGAATGAATTTTTTTTGATTTACGTGTAATATTATTTTATGAAAGATTGTGTAGTTAAAAATAGGAGATAGAAAAATATAATGTAATGTAAAAGAAATTAATGAGGACCAAACGGGGGCTTATACAGTATTTTCTAAGTCGGTAATGTAAACTTGTTTTTGGTTCTTTAATTAGAGAGATGCTTGTCGACTTGACTGACCAATAAACAGTAACTAAACATGATATTAATTGGTAATTTCATAGTCAACTAATGGAGCAATATTCATACTTACATGTCCCATCGATTCAATTGTTGCAAGTCACATGCCTGTCTAGCATTGGTTGCTTCTTCAAGATCAAGTTTTAGCCCTCCATTACTTTCCAAGCAACTACAAACAGCTAATCAATTTTATTATTAAAACCACACTTTTGTCTAATGCGTGTTTTTTCTATTGAAGATTCTCTGCTTTCTTTTTTTCAATTATTCAATGTTCTAAATGCGCTCTAATTGAACGCAGAAATTTATAGTTTAAAAATGAAAACTAGAATACGTAACAAATGAATTGACACTTACGAATGATAAACTTACAGGTTCTTTTTACCACTTCTATCGACTCATTTTATTGCATCAAAATATATAGTCTTTGTATAATTTTTAATAAAAGTCAAACTAATTCACTTACTAGTCGTACATTTTGTGAGACCCAAAATTGTTTATATTATTATAAAATAATTATAAGCAACTTACTTGGAAACTCGAAGAATTATCTTCATAATAGTGTTATCATCAATATTATTGTCTCATCCAATTAACTCCACATAAATTTAGTAGAAACGAACCAAAATCAATCCTCTATTAAGTACTATCCAATATCAACACTTACCCTTAATTTCATAATCAATTTAATCCCTAATTTTAGCATCACTATGTCCCTATATGGCTGTGTTGTAAATTCCATAATTTTTTTCCTTTTAATTATATCATCAATACAATTTATTTTTGTCATTTATTTTCTATCTAACTCAATTTCCCATTAGTAGAATCCTCTTAATTTTTATATCCACTAGTTAAATTGGAAGTCACGGAGGGGGAGGGGTCGGTCCAAAACTGCTACCAACAAAAATGTTTTACACTATAAATACATGGATCGTATGGATATAGTTAACATTGCTAGCTTCCTCCCCTACCCCAATGAAGTCCACCATATATATTTCTCTTTCTTTCTAATTCAAACTAGGCTGCTTTGTCCAGTAATCACAGTTCTTGAAAGTTCTTGAACAAATATAGATCCATTTTACAGTATAGATCAAATTAATTCAATCATGGCAGTGAATATAACCTCCATCAAAGCCTCATCAAATGGAGTTTGGGAAGGTGATAACCCTTTAGACTATGCATTTCCTTTACTTATTCTCCAAACTACCCTAATTCTCGTCCTCAGTCGCCTCCTCGCCTTCCTATTCAAACCCCTCCGACAACCTAAAGTCATTGCCGAGATAGTTGTATGTCATCTTCTTTTTGCTCGATATTGATGTCCCGTCTGATAAAAATGTTTGTTATTGATTTTCGCGTCGATGATGCAATGTTAGTAGAATATTATCAAGAAGTATTTTGATGAAAGAAAAGAAAATGAATAAATAATAAAGAACAATTTTGTCTTATTATTTCAAGATTTTTAATGATTTTATAATGTTGAATTTACTTTACAGGGTGGGATCATTCTTGGACCGTCGGCTTTTGGCCGAAACCAAGTATACATGCACAGAGTATTCCCAAAATGGAGCTCTCCAATTCTTGAATCTGTTGCAAGTATTGGCCTACTCTTCTTCCTTTTCTTGGTGGGCCTTGAACTGGATTTGAATTCCATTCGCCGGACCGGTAAACGAGCTTTTGTTATAGCGGCTGCCGGAATTTCAATGCCGTTCATCCTTGGCATCGGAATAGCTTATGTTTTCCGTAAAGCCGTGGACGGAGCAGATAAAGTTGGGTACATTCAGTACGTAGTCTTTATGGGGGTGGCTCTCTCTATTACTGCTTTCCCAGTCCTTGCTCGGATCCTGGCAGAGCTAAAACTCCTCACTACCCGCGTCGGTGAAACCGCTATGGCTGCGGCGGCTTTTAACGACGTGGCAGCTTGGATTTTACTAGCCCTCGCCATTGCTCTGGCAGGTAACGGCGGCGACGGCCCCCACAAAAGTCCACTGATTTCCATATGGGTTTTGTTATCTGGTGTTGCATTTGTTGCTTTCATGATGGTGGCTATCAAACCTGCCATGAACTGGGTTGCGCGTCGGTGTTCGCCGGAGCAAGACACAGTGGACGAGGCGTATATATGTTTAACATTGGGTGGTGTACTGGTGGCGGGTTTTGTTACTGATTTTATCGGTATACATGCCATATTTGGAGCATTTGTTTTCGGATTGACGATACCTAAAGGAGGAGACTTCGCTGAGAAATTAATCGAAAGGATTGAGGATTTCGTGACGGGATTGTTGCTTCCTCTGTATTTTGCTTCAAGTGGATTGAAAACAGACGTAGCAAAAATTAAGGGTGGCAAGGCGTGGGGATTGCTGGTGCTGGTGATAACCACTGCCTGCACCGGAAAAATTGTCGGGACATTCACGGTGGCGATGATGTGTATGATTCCGGCGAGGGAGTCTATTACGCTTGGAGTTCTGATGAATACAAAAGGGCTTGTAGAGCTAATTGTTCTCAATATTGGCAAGGAGAAAAAGGTCAGTGCAATTAACACTTTTGTTATATATTTTTTTCAGCAGAAGAATTTATTTTATATTTTTTGAAATCGTATATCTGTGGCAAGTTTTTAAATAAAGTTAAAATATAATAGAACCATGTAACAAGTAATGAAATTTGATTGGATTATGCAGAGAGAAAAATAACCCAAGGTTGACTAAAACAAGGCCTCAACAGTTACTCAGCTTTAATGGTTGAAATTCATTTTTCAAATCAATCCATTTCGGCTTTTATAATTTGAAATTTCCTGAAGTTTATAGTATTGATATGATTTTCTTCATTAAGAATTCACTTCTCGTTTTAGAGTCACTTTACGCATTTGAGTAGGATACAAGCATGTTTAGGTTCGTTTGGTGAGACTTTTGAAAATTTAAAAGTTATTTTTTGGATGAAAATTTTAAAAAGAGAAAATGTTATTTGTGAAACTAAGAAAATTCCTTTGGACATATTTTGTTAATTTTCTGAAAGTATTTTGTCTAATTAACAGAAAATTTAGATGAAATTGTCTAAAAAATAGAAGAAGTCAAATCAAAGGGACCTACAAAAATAGTTCTTCTACAAAATGTAAAACAATTAAACTACTTTGCCTGAAAATGAATGTCTAAATGGTTGACATCTACTCACATGCACGTGAATCTCGCGTGAATAAAAAAGTCCAAATTGAAAAGTGGGACCATCATTGGGAGGATCGATCACCCTCTTTGTCAACTATTTTCGATCACCTTAGCATGATTTAAAGTAAAAACAGAAACGGCACTTCTGCGAACTGGCGTAGGATGCTAGGCTTGTTTTTAGTACTTTTCATTTGAGTAAGTAATTTGTTTTCTTATGCAGGTTCTAAATGACGAGGCATTTGCTATACTAGTTCTCATGGCACTATTTACCACCTTCATTACAACCCCAACAGTTATGGCAATCTACAAGCCGGCACGCGGTTTCTCTGCCAGGGTGGACCGCCGATTGCAGTCTGCATCGGACACCACCAAAGACGAACTCCGAGTACTGGCTTGTGTCCATGGCCCTGGCAGCATTCCCTCACTCATCAACCTCATTGAGTCAACTCGGTCCACCAACAAGGCGTCCAAGCTCAAACTCTACATAATGCACCTCGTCGAGCTCACCGAACGATCCTCCTCGATCATTATGGTCCAACGTTTGAGAAAAAACGGGTTTCCTTTCATCAACCGCCTGCGTCGAAGTGGGTTCCACGACCGAGTTGCGGTGACGTTCGAAGCTTATGGGCAACTCGGACAAGTCAATGTCACTCCTACTACTGCTGTTTCACCTTTGCCGACTATGCATGAAGACATTTGCCACGTGGCAGAAGATAAATCGGTGACTATGATCATCTTGCCCTTTCACAAGCAATGGAGGAGATTCAACGATCACGAAGAAGTTGAAAATGTAGGCCATGGATGGAGAGGGGTTAATCAAAGAGTGTTGAAGGAGGCACCATGTTCAGTGGCGGTACTCTTAGACCGTGGATACGGCGGAGGAGCTCAAATGACGCCGGGTCCCACTTCCACCGCAGTGCAAAAAGTTTGCGTTATGTTCTTCGGCGGGCCAGATGATAGAGAAGCACTGGAATTGGGTGGTAGAATGGCGGAGCATCCTGCGGTGAATGTGACAGTTATAACATTTGTTCAAAAGAATGAAATGGACGACCTTGATCTCGTGCTACGTCCATCACCTAACAAGTGTCGAGAAAGCAATTACACCTTCACAACTGCAATCACAAATCCTCAAAATGAAAAGGTAAGCTTTCCTTTTTTTTCTAATAATATGATTATTTATTTAATCGATTGCATGACTCTATTTGGTTATTAAAATCAGGAGCACGACCTAACTACAGTGGCAGAATTGAAGACGAGATGGGAAGGTATGGTGGAGTTCGTAGAAAAAACAGGAAGCAATATAATTGAGCAAGTTGTAGCAATTGCGAAAAGTGGAGAATATGACCTAATTGTAGTTGGTAAAGGCCGTTGTCCTTCTACTATGGTGGCATCCCTTGCAGAGCGACATGCTGAACATCCAGAGTTAGGGCCTATAGGCGATGTGTTGGCCTCATCAGGCCAAGGGATAGCATCCTCTGTGCTCGTGATACAACAACATGATATGGCTCATTCTGAAGAGCTTCCAGTGTCAAAGATTACTCGTGAAGAAGCTGACAACAAAAAAGATGTTGAGCCATCACATTTGGTATAGGAGTTATTCCAAGATGAACTTTTACGAAATTTGAAATAAATGGAGTGTAGATAAGTGTTAATGGTGCCTATAATTGAAGCATTGTATGTTATTTCCCATCTCTCACCATGTGTTGTTAAATGTAATATAGCATTTTCTCTTTAATTGAAGAAATACAATTCCAAAATAAGGGAATAATTAAGGAGTTGAGAAGAAGTCAATATTTGTGGAAAGGATAATTAGCACAAAACATTCATACCTTTCGATGTTTTTTGTGGAAAATGTTCCTATCTTTCATTTTTTAGCGAAATACACTTTTACCTTTGCCTTTTTTTGCGCAAAACATCTTTCTGTCAACTCTCCATTAAAATGCTCCGTTAAATCAAAGGGTAATTAGCACAAAATGTCCATACCTTTCAATATTATTGTGCAAAACGTCTATACCTTTCATTTTTTGACATAATAAGCACAAAATGTCCCTACCTTTCAATGTTATTGTGCAAAACGTCCATACCTTTCATTTTTAGCATTTTTACCCCTACATTTCACCTCTCATTGCGCAAAAGGTCATTTTCATCCATTTTTTCAATAAGATGACGATTTTACACTCCTATTCAAATAAGACAAAAAGAAAAGAAAAATAATTAATTAATTGCAATCATAGTCCTAAATCTTTCAAAACATTATAAATAAATCCTAAATTCTCCACTACTGCCACTTTCACAACTCCACCAAGCCACTACTTATAGATCTATCTAGGACCACCTTTCGGCCACAACACCTATCGGACTCCACCACCACTAGCCTCGCCTCACTCTCCCCAATATCCTCCTCCATAGTATTGGTCACCAATCTGTCCGAAGCAACCACATTTATGGTGGGGGAGTCCGGTGGGCATGATGGCTGAAAGGTGGTCTTATGTGGATTTATAGTTGGCACCTTGATAGGTTGTGAAAGTGGTGATAGTTGAGAATTTATGATTTTTTTGTAATTTTTTAAAAATTTAAGGACTATGATTGCAGTTGATAATTCATCTTTTCTTTTTGTTTTATTTGAATAGGAAGGTAAAATTGTCATTTTATTGAAAAAAATGGACAAAAACGACATTTTGTGCAATGAAATGTGAAAGATAGGGATGAAAATGCTAAAAAAATGAAAGGTAGAGACGTTTTTCACAATAACATTGAAATGTATGAACTTTTTGTGCTAATTATGCTAAAAAATGAAAGGTATGGACGTTTTACACAATAATATTGAAATGTAGATGCCTTTTATACTAATTACCCTTTGATTTAACGGAGCATTTTAACGAGGAGTTGACAGAAGGACATTTTGCGCAAAAAAAGTAAAGGTGATGATGTAATCCGTCAAAAAATGAAAATTAGGGATGTTTTCCATTAAAAATATTGAAAGGTAGGGACGTTGTGTGCTAATTACCCTTTGTGGAAATTTACATACGTGGCTAACAATTTCTTTTAGAACTATGGAAAGTTGACTTACTAATTTAAGGTTTTCTAAGATTGAAATTAAAAATATTTTGTGTTGTGGGTGGATATCCTTTAACGACCATCTAAAGTTGCAGAATTAATTTATGTAAGAACAAAATCATTACCATTTCGTGGGCTTTGGATACACTCATGGATTTATTTCCACAACTCCTATTGAAGTCATAACTTCAAAAATTAACGAATTCTTGGCGTAAATTGTAGTGAAAATTACACCATGTACATATTTTATATAAAATATGCAAGTGTTACAACGTAGATTTTTTTTTCTTGTTCCAATAATATTGGAAATAGTAAAAACGAAAATTCTCACATCTAAATCACATCCCTCCTACATAGTTACCCCTTCATTGCTCAATATCTCGATCAAAATCTCCATTTCAGAGTGAAATAGTAAATAAAAGTTATAAGACCCTGTTTGAGTCCCATTATTTTCTCATTAAAATGAAAAATATGATCGTTATTCATCACATCAAGCCACCATATTTGACTTTTTATCTCTTCTATGGGGCCCATAACGATTATATTTTTCATTCTCATTTTTATAATAATGTGGCTCAAATGGGGACATAATTCTTCTTATGATATCTTGTTGGTTTCAATCTAATCCCCAATTGGCTAATTGTAGTAACCCATGTAAAATCCTTTTCGAAATAAAAGCTCGTTGTAATATTTTCAATTTGCAGAACCCAAATCTAATTGATGTCATTTTACTGCTGAAGCCATAAATAATTGTTATGAAACTCGAATCGACGTGTATCTCTCTTGCCACAAAAGAACCCATCGACATTGGTAAATGCAAACTCTCTAGAGATTTCGGACATAGAAAATAAAAAGCTGGAGACACCCAGTGGCGAATCTAGGATGTTGAGTCAGCACGGACAGTCGTTGACCGTGGATCGTCAACCGCCATAAAATATTAAGAGTTCGTTTGATGTCCCTTCTTTTTTTTTTTTTTTTGTAAGAAATGCAATTTGGAATAGTGATTTGATGGAAAATGTGTAGTAAAAAAAAATTGAATTTGTGTGTAATATTATTTTATTAGTGAATGTTTGATCGAAAGTAAGAGCAAGAAAAATGTATTTTGAAATAAATGGGAGTCAAACAAAGCTTAAATTTTAAATAAAATAATTATTTTGTTGAAGTTGAACATATATAATTCTATTATATGAATAAATTGTACTCACCAAATGACATTGTTGCTTTGCATAATTCAAAGGATAAGCACGGGTTCGATTTTTTCCAATTGCATCAAAATCCCTAAAATCTACCATATATTATTTTGTTAAATTTAATAACACAACGTGGCAGTTGTCATAGTGGTCCAGCATTCAACATTTCCAAGAGTAGCCCAAGTTTGAATCTTCTCTGGTGCAATCCTTATTACAAGAATTTTTGCTAAAATTGTATAACTAAATATGTTATACAATAAATTGGGTGGCAAAAGATTCGAACCCAGGACTCCCAAGATACATATCCAAGCGGTTACCAACTTGGCCAGGAGGAATGGACAAAATAACAATAAATTACCAGAAATATATTCTAAACCTTTATCTATTCTCAAACAAAAAAAAGGGCTCCCAGCGGATCCAGCACGAGCGGCCGCAGGGGCTCGCCAGGTGCTGGATCCGCCAATGGAGACACCTATTCATCGGATGATCCTTTCATAACATGCATCTCAAGTTCATAGTTGTCAACACATATCATAGTAGGTCTCGCCAAACGTAATATTCGAAATAGATTGCACAGTTATATTTCTTCCTATTACAGAGTTTGATATGCGTTTGATAACAATTAACATGTTTAGATACGAGAATTGTTGAACTACTTTTTTAATGCTAAATGTGCCTACTTATGTCACGTACATGCTCTAATTTAGACGAGATATATCTCAATAATTATGGAATTTGACTAATTTTATTTTTGTTATGAATGACATATATTGGGCCGTGATGCCAATTAATAATGGATCCAGCTCTGGGCGATATGATATTGGGCGAAGCCCATTCTAATTGATGATCCATTGGATGATAACACAAGCTGCAATGGACCCAAACCCAATCTAAATAAAGGGGACACATGTGCTACTCTGGACCGTAGATCACCACTTAACTATCCAAAGTGATGCTGGCTTGTACAAAAAAAAACCTGAGTGGTTGCCCTACATCACCTTTTTGACTCTCTGGCATCTTGAAAAGCTTCTGGATTCTCTCTTTGAGTCTCTTTTGATTGTGTAACCCTAAAACATTTGGTTTTGGGAAATTCTGTGTGATTGAGTTTTTGTGATTTGTTTATTTAGAGGTTGAGAGTAGGATTCTAAGTTTTGTGGTTGTTATTGGTCTATTGAAGTAATTGCCTCTGTTTCTCTGAAATTATGTTTAGGGTTATGTGAAGATTTTGGTTTGTACATAAGGGTACAATGTAAATTTGAGCCCAAAACGTTTAACTCTTGATGTTAATGATCATTTGTTGATTTTGGTTCGAAGAGTTTCTGTTGAGTTTTTTGGTTATCCTTGTTTCGAGTTATAATAGTGGTGTCAAAGCCTTTTCCTGTCAATCGAGTTCGGTTGTGGAAAATTAATTTTTACAAACCAATCTTGAAAGATCTGACCAGTTTAGAAACCCTAGATTAGATTATGCACAGATCTTGGTGATCTGGTGATGGTTCTTTAAGTAATTTTGAGTATTTGCTGATTATCTATTTGGATCTTGCAAAGATAAGTAAGATCTTGGACTATTTTTCACATGTTATATAAAATGTTCGGTAAACTCCTGAGTACTTGAAGTGTTATTCGAGGCTGCTGGTTAAAATTTTCTTAACCATCGAACATTTCTTTTTTTTTTTTTTAAATATTTCTCGTTACTGCGTGTTTTCTTTCTGGATCTGTGTATTATCTTGCTATTTTGTATCACTGTGCTCTTTACATCTTGTTTTTTGTGTTAACTTTGATCTCTTATCTATACTCTATAATCCTTTCCTCTAGTGTTGTATGTGTCTTTGAATTGAGCCTTGACCTGGTCTTGAATCTCATGGAAAACTGGTGAATTCAAGATACATTTAGCTTGAAGTGTTTCCCTAATTCTGCATTGATACTATTATGCTATTTTTCATAGTGTTATATGCCCCTGATATTTCATATTTTGTGTGTAATACTTTATGTTGTTTAACATACTTGTGGAATATCTATCTCTCATCTTTTGCTGAAAATTGACTCCCAAATATTTTCTTGTGTTGATTAAAAACTTCAAATGACAACCACTACGTTTAAACTTGGAGTTTTTAATGGAAAATGGGACTTTTCCATTTGGCAGCAAAAAATGAAGGGAGTCATTATTCAATAAAAGGTTTCAAAGGCTATAACTGGTGAATATCCTACCACTATGACTGATGAACAAAAAATTGAATCTGATGAACTTGCCTATATTTCCATTATCCTTCATTTATCTGATCAAGTATTGAGAAAGGTATGCAATGCTACCAAAAATTAGTACCTGCAAGATCTCGAACTTGATGATCGAACTCTGAACTTTGATGAACACGAGGGATCTTCGAATACCTGAAACAAAGACAACGAGGTGTGTGATCGTCGTCCATCCGATGCTTAAGTCAGATAGGGAATTTAGTACGCGAAGTTATAGACTGAATATAATGAAAAACGTACCTCAAGAATGAGCCCGGGTTATGTATTTATAGGTGTTGATGATAGAGTCCAAGAAGGACTTATCCATGTGTGATCCTTATCCTCGTAGGATAAGGAGTTAGTGTTTCATTCAAAGTGTTCAACCATTGTTTGAGTCGAAGAAAGAGTAAAATAGGGTAAGGATTGTAGCTTAAGTAGAATTAGTGCACTCATAGGTCGTTAGAAGGACTGGCGAGTTGACATACAAACCCGACCTCATAGGCTCGACCTTGATTTGGTGGTTTTGGGGGGGGGGTATTAAGATTGAGGTTCTGTAACGCCCCGAATTCTAATAACCCGAAATATTACGAAACATGAATATATCAAAGGGCTTGAAATAAATAGTTCTATGAAAAAAATTGAATAACATTTAATCAAAAGATAAATTTAAAATATGCGGAACACTTGAAAACATATCATTCATCAAACATTATTAGAACAATTAGAACTAATTGAAATTTTTAATGTACTCACAATTGACTAAAAAAAACATTATTATTAAAATTCTAGTGTTTCTGAAAGTTAAAGTACTTCATGACGAGGATCCGTTGGTCCAATAACAAATCCATCTACCGTCGTTCAACATACTAATTCTTACCTGAAAATTGTAAATAAAGGGGATGACTATAACGAATTATACTCAATGAGATACTTGCTACTCCACATTCAAGTCAAATATGAAATTATGAATAAATTCTCTTACCAATATACAATGAGAATTATCACACCATGACAAATGATAATTCTAGCAAGCGCTGCAAAATAACGTGAAAGCTAAATTGTGCCTTAAAATATAGGGAAAATTGTAGCCGAAGTACCAAACCTTTCGTTTATTAGCAGACTTTGCCCAATCCTTTAGTTTGTGCCACCAGAGATACCAAACCTTTAAAAAATGTGTGGGGCCAATCCAAAATGATGGTTTCCATCTGTTTGACCGTCAAAATCGTCAGTTGACCCCTTTAATGATATTTTCAAGAATTTTTCCAAAATAAGTGAAGGGCAACATGGGCATTACACACATTTCCCTCCTCAACATCAAACACGTCAGTTGCAACTTCATTCCACTCACCATCCACTATAGAAACTGCGAAAACCCACGAAGAAGACGAACATCCAATGGACATTACAGCCCACATTTGAGGCTCTCTTCCCCAACCCGTGTATGGTAAGTGTGTTCTCTTTTTTTCGATTTACGGTGTGAAGTTGTATGATTATGATGTTCCCTTGCTAGATTGTCTTCACGTACTGGGAAATTCAAAAATTTTAAGTGATTTGGTGTATTAGAGCGTAATGTTTGTGTACTATCTCTTCTGTACATGTTCATTGCTCGAATTGAAAAGAACTAGGGCTTAACTTCATTTTTTCGGTGTTTTTTCAGGGAAAAATTCAAAGTACTTCAACATACGGCTTCATCATGGTGGAATTTTATTTCAGAAGATGAGAAATTTTGTGTATGAGCATGGAAAAATAAGTTATATAGACTATATCGACCCTGATTTCTTCAATAGATTTCTTTTGGACAATGCCATGAAGATGTTAGGATATTATGATAGAATTAGATATCTGTATAAGATGAAGAAGAAAAGAATGAGTGAAGCTTCATTTTGGTTGGTTAAAGACTTAGATTTCATGAATTTAGTGAAGTGGCTTGGTGATAATAGGACGCTGAATTGTATTGCTTGCCTGTAGTTGAGGTTTTGGAGTTATCTTGGGAGGAAATAGAACAGAAGGATGTTCAAGTGTTTGATTGTGAGACTGGTGAGGAGTTGGTGAAGGTTCAAAAGTCTGGTGAAGCATTGAATGAGCAGCAACCATGTTATACTGTTGAGATTTATGACGAATCAATAGAAGGTGATGACGTGTATGTAGTTGATGAAGTGGATGACATGGAAGCAGATGAAGAGGAAGTTTTCCTTACAGGAGATTACGTCGAAGAGGTTACAATGCATGAAATAGAGCATGAGTATACAGAGGTTGATTTTATAGGGGCTGAAGTAGACTCACATGAACCAGAAGTGCATGCAACTGAACCAGAGAAACCACATGATGTTGAACCACAGTTGAGGTTTGAACATGAGTTGCATGACGCTGAAGCAGTGGTACAAACTTTCTGAAACTGATGTGCATGCTTCTGAACCACAGCAGCAGGCTCAGCAGGAGCTGCATGCTGCTGAACAAGAGGCGCAGACTGCTGAACATGATCCCGAAGCAGAGGTACAGCCTGCTAAAATTGATGTGCATGCTTCTGGACCATAGTAGTAAGCTGCTGAACATGAGTTGCATGATGCCAAACCAGAGGTGCAGGCTGCTAAAATTGATGTGGAGCTTGATGAATCATATGTTGACGTACCGATTGCTGAAACTAGTGTGGAGCATGATGTGGAATATGATGATCCTGAGCAGGATGATAAATATGAGGAGGGTATTTTGGGAGAGGAATTCAATGACTTGGAGTACGAGCAGGAAGAAAATATTGCTGTGGAGGATAACGATGAAAACACATATTTCAGGTTGAGTGAAGGTTTTGACATTGGTATAAGTGGTGAACAGGAAGGTGTAAGGGATGAACAGGAAGGTGAGACAGCTGCTGGGGAAGAATCTGGAACAGACTATGAAGACTCCAATGAGTTTAGAAGCTTATCCAGTGATACGGAGGTTGAGAGATCATCTACCAGAAGGAAGAAAGTGTGCTGGTTTAACCCTGCAACTGATATGGATGATCCACAGTTCAAGCTAGGTAATGCATTTGTTTTGTGTAATTCATTTCTGGTTTAATTCATTTGGATGATAATGCATTCTGGTTTAATTCATTTCTACCAGGGATGAAATTCGACAACGTCAAGATTCTGAGGAATGCAGTAGTTCAATACTCAGTCAAAAATTCCAAGCAACTGAGATACGTGAAAAATATGAGGACACAGTTGAGAGTTCGGTGTCAAGATAATTGTCCTTGGGTTTTGTATACGTACCAACAACCCGACAAGAGTCTTAGAATTAAAGCATTTGTAGATGAGCACACATGTACCATGGTGTTGCAAAATAAAAGGGTTAATTCAAGTTTTCTGGCAAAGAAATACGTGAGAAAATTTAGGTCTGATCCCAACATTCCAATGAGTAGTTTTATGGAGACTGTGAAAGCGGACTGCATGTATGAGATTTCAAAGCATTAGTTTTACAGGACAAGATCGAAATGTGCAGAAGTTATTAATAGGATTGTAGCTGAGCAGTACAAAATTTTATGGGATTACTGTGAGGAATTGAAGAGAACAAATCCAGGCAGTACAGTGCAAATCGAAGGTTCGGGACATACATTTAAGAGATTGTACATCTGCATAGGGGCTTGTAAGGAAGGGTTTAAGGCTGGGTGCAGCCAGTTGTTGGGTTGGATGGATGCTTCGTAAAATCTACAGAAGGTGGACATTTGTTGGCAGCTGTTGGCATCGATGGTGAGAACTGTATGTTCCCATTAGCATGGGCAGTTGTGGATACAGAGAATAAAACAAACTAGCAATGGTTCATATAATTGTTGGTTTATGACATAGGGATGCACAACCCTCTAGCTTGGACATTCATTTTCGACAAACAAAAGGGTTTGGTGGATTCCATAAGTCAATACTGTGAAGGAGCGGAGCATAGGTATTGTACTAGATATCTTTATAGCAATTTCACCTTGGCATACAAAGGTCTGGCACTTAAGAACCTATTTTGGACTGCAGCAAGGGCAACAATAGTGCCAGAGTGTAAGAGTGCAATGAATGAGTTAAAAGACATAAGTGAAGAGGCTTACAACTGGTTCCTTGAAAAACCTCCTTCCCAGTGGACTAGATCCCATTTTGAAGAGCATTCGAGATGTGATATTCTTTTTAATAATTTGTGTGAGGCATTCAATTCTTCCATTGTTGTTGCCAGAGACAGGCCCATCATCTTGATGCTAGAGAAAATTTAGCATTAGCAAATGATAAGGATGAATGCAAAAAGGGAAGCAGCACAGAGGTGGGATCATGCATTCAGACCAAGAATTGTGAAAATCATTAAGAAGGCTAAGTTTGAGGCAAGGTACTTGAAGGCAGACTATGCAGACAACCATAAATTTGAGATAAGCAGCAAAGACGGTTTGAGGTGGAGCGTTGACTTAACAAAACATGCATATGCATGCAGAAAATGGCAGCTCACTAGAATACCATGTCCCCATGCAACATCAGGCATGCTTTCAAGGGATATTGACATAGATGAGTACATCGACCCAAGGTATAGCAAGGAAACATACCTCAAATGTTACTCCCCAGTGATCTACTCGATGTTAGGGCTTGAACCGTGGCCAGAATTGGGAAAGCATCCTCTCAATCAATCTCAGAAGAGAAAACAGGCTGGTAGACCCAAAAAATGAGGAAGAGGTCATAGGCAAAGCCACCGCAGGCGTTAAGATGGGAAGGACTAGCATGAAGATGATGTGTAAATGCTGCGGAGGGTCTGGACATAACAAAAGAAGCTGTAAGGGAGCACTGCCTGGTGAAGATAGTTCACAACAACAGTCTCAACCAATCACACAAATAGAGTCCCAAGAACATACACATACCAGATCAGCGAAGGGGAAGAGAAAAGCACATTCAACGGAAACCTCCAAGTCACAGATGAAGAAGTCCAACAATAGAGGATCGCAATCTTGAACATCATGTGGTTTCTCTTGTATAGTTACTTTTTTGGGAAAATGCTGTGATTTTTTGTAAACTGAACTGGAAATATGTGCTTCCAATGCTGTTATTTTGTAGATGTAACTGGAATTTTTGATGAAATTGTTGAATGTGATGATAATGTTGATGCTGAATATCTTGCATTATGTTTCTACTGTTTGTCATTGGTTTCTGAAATTGTATTCGTAAGATCTGATGTGCACAGGCGATTAGGAAATATATGAAAATGTTTGATACTTCCTCTGAAAGTATTATCAAACGTTTGGTACCTTTACTGTAATGTTTTTAAAGGTTTGGTACTCTGTCTGAAATCATTAGAAAAGATTTGGTACTGATTCTGCGAATCGTTATAAGGTTTGGTACCTATGCTGCACCTTCTTCAGATAAGTTTGAAGTGTAATTAGCTCTTTTAATTTCGCATTTTACATAGAGGCCAGGAAAAGATTGTTAAATTTCAAGTCAAAAGGTACAACACAATTTTTCCTTTTTACATATGCATTTCACAACATCTAGCACATGGCTCCATTTCGAAACCCTAAACTCAAATTTCTGGAATTAAAGACTAAAATCCTACAATCTGACCCTACATGCCTAGGAACAAACCCATTTTGCAAACACTCCACACACAAAGCCGAAGAGCCAGATCTTCCACACATTTGGTCTTGTTGCTTGAAGGATGTTGATTTCAGCTTCCATTTCCCTCCTAGCTTGTAATAAACCAGGAATCAGTTCCTTCAATCTCTCACACATCGGAGGGTCACACCACATAAAGAAGATGCATCCACCCACATATTGGCTTCAAAGACAAGTGAGAAATCTTCTTCCCGGGTTCAAGTTCGTCCACGAGGTCTTCATCTGCACCGGGAACCACATCTGCATATATTCCCCTCCATGTGCGTGCTGATTTTTTTACTACCTGTGAGAGAGAAGGTAGGAGGTAATATATAGTGATAAAGAAATGGAGGGAAATAGACAGTGAAGTATATAATATGAGGGAAATGTGTGTAATGCCCATGTTGCCCTTCACTTATTTGGGAAAAATTCTTGAAAATATCATTAAAGGGGTAAACTGACGATTTTGACAGTCAAACAGACGAAAATCGTCATTTTGGACTGGCCCCACACATTTTTAAAGGTTTGGTATCTCTGGTGGCACAAACTAAAGGATTGGGCAAAGTCTGTTAATAAACAAAAGATTTGGTACCTCGGCTGCAATTTTTCCTAAAATATATAATGATTTCTCCCGAAGGAGCCTGAATTGAAGTAATTAAATTCATACGTAATAACGCATTTGAAAAGATGTGGAAAAATCACTAATAGCACTGAGTATCTCACCTTTTGAAGATAAAAGTGGAGGACAAAATTTGCAAAAAACGTGATTGAAATTCCAAAGCCTTAAAAAAGTCTTAATAATATGGAGGAATATTTTAAAGAGGGAGAGATAATGGACGTACTGAAGCGTACTGCAGAATGAGGAATTAATTGTAAAATGCTTAAGGTCTTATGTCATATATATAGTAGAACAAAAGTGGTATGGTGTGAACACTTTAGAACAAATCACAAAAATTCGGGTTAATTACCCCCAAAAATTTCGTCCAAAGTTTTCCAGAATTTGGTCCAATTCCCTAGTCGATATAAACTAATTTGGAGATTCCCTATTAGATTTTTTGGCAAGAGACACAATGATTGCATAATTCTGTGGACACGTGCAAAAGATTATGAATTGCATGCATAATTCCTATTCTATTCCAAAATTAAAATCAATTAAAAATCCAATTTCCACGTGATATGCTCCTCTTATGAATTCCCAAAAATATAAGTATTTAATTGATATTAAATTACAACTAATTGACAACTCCCCAAAATCAAGGCAAAGGCCTACCATTTTCTTTCTCCAAATCAAAGCAAACAAATATTAAAATAAAGCATGCCTTACCTACCATGCCTACAAAGATACACAATTACAAGATAACAAAAATTGGCAACAGCACGATTTCATTCCAAGACTTTAATTAAATAGAAAACTAATTTTTTTTCTTCCATCAACTTCTTTAAACGATAATTTCTTGGCACTGACTTATTCAAACATTGCATTCCTATTAAATGGTAAATAAAATATATACAAATTAATTAAAATAATTCGGGATTCTACAGGTTCATGTGAAGTGTTCAGGGTTCATAGATCAAGTTCGGGATTGTCTAGATCTGGGGTCATCATAGGCCCCCGTGCATTGAGGTCGTAGATTTCCATCCAAGCTTGATCTACGAGCAAAGATGTAGAGGCATAAATGTCCAGGTGTCTTTCCATGTGTCAGGCGTTCGATGGGATGTTAGAGAACGACCTTAGATGGCCGCCATGTGTCTTGGTCCAAAGGTTGAGATTGCATGACCGTTGGTATTCCACAGTCTTCTATAAATACCTCAACTTTCACCCCCCCAATTTTTCACTTTTCACTCTCATCTCAGTAAATCGAGCTCGAGTTTGGAGATTAGTGGGTTTGGGAGCGACCATCCACAGAGGTAAGAGTTCGAGCCCTTAATTTGCTTTATTTGATTATAGTATAATGTCGAGTAGTAGTAGTACGGGGTCTAGTAGCAGTGACAGTAGCCAGGAACGTAGAGACTCAAACCATAGTGATAGGCCTGAGGACTTAGGTACCTCTATTATTCCTATGGCCATCCCTATTAATTCCCATACTGACGACCTGATATACCCCAAAGAATCGACCAAGTACAAAGAACATGTGGTTATTAAAATAGCTAGAGAATTCGAGGTCATGCCTATTTGTGACATAAGAGCCCTAAGGCCAACTGAGACTGTGTTAGGAGCTCGAGAGGGAGAGATGACCTTTTTCAGAGACTCTCTTAAGGCTGAGCTTAAGTGGTGCCTTCACCCGTTTTTCATCCATTTTTTGACCTCGAACTACCTGTGCCCGGGTCAACTAGCCCCAAACGGTTGGAGGTTGTTAGTATATTTCTTTATATTGTGTAGGTGTCTCGAGGTTGAACCTAGACTCAACCTATTACGAATAGTTTTTGACATGAAATTCTCTCCGAGCTATAACTGTTTTGTCTATTTATCCACAAATGGGGGATTTAGAACTCATGAGACCCCGAGCTCTCTCAGGGGTTGGAAATAACGCTTCTTTTTGGTAAAACCCCAGGACCCTGACCACCCTTTTAGCCCGAAGTATAAGGTACCCGACAAGCATAGGTTCAACGAAGGGCAGACATACTTCGAAGTTCTAGAGCGGGATAGGTTAAGGTTAGTTAATCATGATCCTTTGGCGAAAAAGATCTATTATTTGCTCGAGGACGACACCCTCGACCTTGCCAATGTGAAAGACGTCGAGGGTAAAATCTTTCATCTTTCTCTTGTCGTGTAGATTATTCTCGACCTCAAGTTCGGGCTAATCCCTTGTATTATTTTTACAGATTTGGAGATGTCATTTGATCCATTCGTGCTTCTTGATAATGTTTATCACAAGGCAAAAGGGTCGAAGTTCAAGGCCTCGACCTCGACCCAATCGAAGGGGAAGAAATGGGTAAGAGAGGTCGTGCATCCTGTCCCTATGGGTCAGGGTCAGAGCTCACGAAGCTCGACATCTCCCAACCAGCCAATGCCAAGAAGCCAGCTCGGGTCTGTACTCCTTGTTTTGGGCCGATCTCCTAGCGATGATGACAACCCTATGCCCATGAAGTCGCTTGAGGAGTCTGCTGACTATGCTCTTATTTAGGGCATAGTTGACAAGTACGAGAAAGAGTTCAATTCTCATGAAGGGGTTCGGACCCTCGAGCTCCTTATTTTGAAGGTCTATTTTTAATATGGTCGCTTTTGTCTCCTTTGAAAAGTTTTTGTTTCATCTTGACGTCGGGTGTGATACTTGTTTTTGCAATCTTTAAGTGTAGCTCGAGGTTTGAGGCTTAAGAGGCTGAATACCTCAAATTAAATAGCCGAGCTCGAGGCCAAGAGCGAGGCTGCGCACAAGAGGGCTCTCGACCTTGAGAAGGCCCCAAGGACGGCTTCTACTGACCTTAAGAAGGCTCGAGATGAGGTCGGGATTACCAAAGTTGAAGCTGAGGAGGCAAAGCTCGAGCTCGTTCAGTGTTGAAATACTTTTGAAAACGAATTGGTGAAGGCCCGAGAAGAGGCTCGAGCTGAGGCCGTTGAAGATTTCAAACAGTCCAATAAGTTCAAGACCCTTCTTGGTCAGTACGGGGCTGGATCATATCATTATGGCTTGTGGCTGACTCGTTCTTTTCTTTGGACCAAAATCCCTGAGGATTTGAAGCCTGTGGTCGAGGAGCTATGAATGGTGAATGAACTGGCCAATGACCTCGAGATCTCTGCCTCAGAGGTCGATGATGAAACCGATGGTGATAGAGGAGACGATGCTGGGACACTGATCATGGAGGTAACAACATGCTAATTGATATTGATTAGGACTGACACCAAACTTTCTTTTGTTATTATTATTATTATATTTTTTTCTTTTGATTGGTATGAACATTACCCGATCTGGGCTTATGAACTTTTGATTTCTAAATGCAAAGTATATTGCCCAAACTGGGCTTCGAGAGACTTTTTGTTATCAATTCATGCATCTTATTTTTGCTATGAGATTGTGCGTGGGTATTGTGTTCGTGTGTGGATATTATGGTTTTGAATTCGAGCTATTAAATTGTTAAGAGCTCAATCATATGTCACAACCAATAAACTCGATTGTTGACATATATAGCCCGGGGGTGAGTAATAGTTCGAGGATATAGTATGTCTTAATAATACTTATCCTCGAGACTATGAAAAATTGGGCTTCGACGTCGAAGCTCGAGGATGTATTTTCAGGCTCCGAATAGGAATGTCGTGCTAGGGTCAACGAGATCGAGTATCGGTATCGTGTGCGGTAATTTTTAACTTCACATATCGAGGGACGACTATTGGGTCGCTAATGATTCAAAAGAATAAGCTCGAGCTTGTCCCTTGTAATTTAAACAACTTCTTTCCTTTGTGGATACGATCGGGTATGGTCTTGTACGATAATCTTTATATCATACCCCGACCTCGACCTTGATATTCTTTGTTATGAGGGCATTTGGGGATCGATGAGGTCGGGCCTGATGATCCCGACCTACTGCCATTTGAGGTCTTGGCAGTGTGTGTCTGGTTCTATTGGTCGAGTGTCGGCCTAATGCACAGGGCATGGCCTTATGATAACTTGGTTGAGAGTTAGCTGCATGCGCGGAGCATTGCCTTATGCTAACTTAGTTCAGTGTTAGCTGCATGCGTGGAGCACGGCCTTATGTTTTGAAAAAGAATTAGCTGCATGCGCGGGGCACGACCTTATGCTCAGTTGAAAAAGATTTAGCTGCATACGCGATGCACGACCTTATGCTAAGTTGACAAAGACTTAGCTGCATGCACTGGGCACGACCTTATGTTAAGTTGAAAAAGACTTAGCTGCAAGCGCGGTGCACGACCTTATGCTAAGTTAATTAAAACTTAGCTGCATGAGTGGGGTACGACTTATACAGAGAAGTAGTAATGTAAAGGAAAAATCCATATATTATTAAAACGACTCAAGAGATATGATACTCGAGCTTATTGGAGCATGAACTGTTGGGGCATTAGAGCTCGAAAAGTAAAAATGAAATAAAGCAAACGTAATGTGGGCATGTAAACCTTAAAAGGAAAAACTGTAGCTATAGCTGGTTACTTGTAATAAATTTTCAGATTGTCGACGTTCCATAGCCTTTGGAGCGGCTTCCCCGATGTGTCTCTGAGGCTATAGGCTCCACCTTTTAGTTTTCTTATGACCTCGAAGGGTCCTTCCCATGCTGGTCCGAGCTTCCCTGGTATGTGTCCAGCAGCTTCTGTTTTTCTAAGGACAAGATCGCCAGCTCTGAACCTTCTTGTCTGGGCCTTGTTGTTGAAATGCTTCGTCGTTCTGTTATGATAATTTGCAGCTTTGAGTGAGGCTTGCTCTCTTACCTCTTCAAGCAAGTCAAGGTGTTCAGTAGTTTGTCTCTCCCTATTTATCTCGAGGTTCCTTATGGTGGAAAGGTTGACCTCGATTGGAATGGTAGCCTCAAGTCCAAAGGCAGGCATGAAGGGTGCCTCACCAGTTGCTATCTTGTGCGAAGTCCTGTATGCCCATAGTATAGAAGGCAGTTTATCAGGCCTGTCACCTTTGGCATCCTTTATTCTTGTTCGAAGGTCTTATAGGATGATCCGATTAGTTACTTCAGCAAGCCCATTACTTTGTGGATGTGATATCGAGGTCAAGTGATGATCAATCCCATGGTTGGCATAGAAGCTTCTGAACTGTGGATTGTCGAATTGCCTTCTGTAATCTGTGATGAGGACTTTCGGTATTCCAAACCTGCATATGACAGACTTCCATATAAATGATCTGAGCTTCGGCTTCGAAATTGTTGCTAGCGGTTCAGCCTCTACCCACTTTGTGAAATACTCCACTGCCATTGCTACAAACTTTAATTTTCCACTGGCCAATGGGAATGACCCAAGAATGTTGACTCCCCATTGTTTGAAGAGAGCTGAGTAATGAATAGAAGTGAGCTCCTCAGTAGGAGCATGTATGATGTTGTCAAACCTTTGGCACTTATCGTACTTCCGAACGTAATCAACAGCATCTTTCTTCAAACTTGGCCAGTAGTACCCATACCTTATCAACTTATATGCAAGAGTTCGAGCTCCTTGGTGATTTCCACAAATACCTTCATGAACTTCAGTTAAGGCTTGAAGAGACTCAAAAGGTTTGAGACATCTTAGATAAGGGAGTGTGAAATTTCTGCAGAACAGGACTCCTTCGATTAGACAATATCTAGCCGCTCTCTATCGAATGCTTGTAGCAAGTCGAGGGTCTGCAGGTAGGTTGCCATTACTTATGTAATCAACTATTGGATCCATCCAAGAGGGCTCATGGTCGATGTCCATGATACTTGACTTTTGAGCTATGTTGGGTTCTACAACTATCTTGGCGTGCACGGTTCTATCGAGCCCGTCCACTCCCATGAAGACGAGTCTGGATAATGCATTAGCTTTGGCTTTATCAAATCTGGCCACCTTCAAGATTTCACAACTTATGAACTGCATTTGGAGGTCATGCACTTTCAGACAGTATAAGTTCATCTTCTCGTCCTTTCTTTCAAAAAACCCTCGATTTGCCCCACTATTAGCTGTGAGTCACTGAAAACATTGACATGCTCTAACTCAAGGTTTTTTTGCAAGTTCCAGGGCTATGATAATGACTTCATACTCTGCTTCATTGTTGGTGGCCTCAAATTCAAATCTGAGCACATATTATATTTCTGTAGCCTTGTCCGGGCTGGCGATGATGATGCCGACCCCCGAGCCCGAGCTATTGGATGCTCCATCCACAAAGATCTCCTATATTTTCAAGGTCGTGCTCGGGTCTTTAGCCTGTGTTTCTAAGGGCCTTATAGTGAGCTCTGTTATGAAGTCGGCCAAAGCTTGAGCCTTGATTGTAGATCGTGGCTTGAATTCTATGTCAAATTCACTAAGTTCAATTGCCCATTTCAACAGTCTTTCTGAGACATCCGGCTTCTGGAGTATGTGTCTAAGATGTTGGTTAGTGAGCGCAACAATTGGATGTGACTAAAAGTATGGTCGTAATTTTCTGGCAGCTATCACCAAAGCGAGGGCGAGCTGTTCTACAAGTGTGTATCATGTTTTTGCATTAAGAAGTACTTTACTTACATAGTAAATAGGCTACTAAACTCTTCCTTCCTCCTTTACCAAGACTCCGCTTACTGCATTATGAGAAATGGTCAAGTATAATAGCAACGTGTCACCAGGTTCGGGTTTGGTAAGGACTGGAGGTGTTGATAAGGTCTGCTTAAACTCCTGAAAAGTTAAGTTACATTCCTCGTTCCAGTCAAAGATTTTATTTTTTCTAAGTAGTTTGAAAAAGGGGAAACACCTGTTTGCTGCCCGGGAAATAAACCTATTCAGTGCTGCAACGCGACCTGTCAACTTCTAAATATCCCTTTTGCACTTAGGGGCCTCGATACTCATCAGAGCTTGGATTTTATCAGGGTTTGCCTCTATTCCTCCGTGCGTGATCATAAAACCCAAAAATTTTCCAGATGCCACCCCAAACACACACTTTGTAGGGTTGAGCTTCATGTTGTACTTCCGCAATATAGCAAACACTTCCTCAAGATCAGAGACATGATCATTCACCTGTTTGCTCTTAACCATCATATCATCCACACATGCTTCAACTGTTTTCCCAATTAATTCGACGAAGATCTTGTTTACCAACCTTTAATACGTTGCTCCAGCATTCTTCAGTCCAAAAGGCATGACCCTATAGTAATAGATGGTTGTGTCAGTCATAAATTTGGTGATACCCCGAAAATGCATCCAAGAAGCTGTACAACATATGACATGATGTGCTGTCCACAAGATTGTCAATTCGAGGTAGAGGATAACTATCTTTGGGGCATGCTTTATTCAGACCTGTGAAGTCAATGCAGACTCACCACTTCCCATTAGCCTTCTTGACAAGAACTACATTGACAAGCCAATCAGGATACTGTACTTCCCGAATGAATTGTACCTTAGCAAACTTAGTGATCTCTTCCTTTATGACATCTCGTCTTTCCGGTGCAAATTACCTTTTTCTTTGGTTTACAGGTCTTTCTCCAGTTTTACATTGAGTCTGTGCACTGCAACCTCTGGGTTAATTCCAGGCATGTCCTCAACATTCCAAGCAAATAGATCAATGTTGCGAGAGAGATAATTCGGTAGTTCAGACATGATTGCTGTATCTAGCCCCCAATCGATTGTCACTTTCCTGCCAAGCTAGAGCTCGACCTCTTCCAATCTTTCCACCAGAGCCAGTCTCCTGTAATTTTCATGCTCGAGCTCGAGCTCTGTAATTTGCATAAAGTCGCTCTTAATTTTTTGAACACTAGTCACATAACACTGTCGTGCCACTGTTTGGCTGCCTCGAACTACCCCGATTCCATCACTCGTAGGAAACTTCATAGCCAGGTGGAAAGTTGAGACAATAGCTCGAATTCTGTTGAGAAGTGGTCTTCCCAATATAGCGTTGTAGGCTATTGGAGTACGGACAACTTCAAAAGTGGTGATCTGCGTCACTTGCTTACCTTCTGACCCCGATGTTAAAGACAACCTGACGATACCTTCCGGGGTGATAACCCCACCTCGAAACCCTTGAAGAAGTGTTTTGACTGGTTTGAGCTATTCCGATGAGATCCCCATTTGAACAAAGGCTTCATGAGATAGTACATTAGCCGCACTTTCATTGTCTACCAGAATTCTCTTGACTTCAAAGCTTACGATGAGGGAATACTATGCCTTCCAAGTCCCTTGTTCCAAAGGTGATGTCCTCTGTAGAACCAAGATCTGATTTTGAGATGATTGGAGGCTGCCTAGCATATTGTTTATGCCCGCTACTAGAATCTTCCCCCGAAGTTGTTCCACCGACAATGATGTTGATAGTACCTGCAGTTGGTTGCTTGTTTTCCCGACCCTCTAGGGCCTTGTTTCTGTTCTGATTATTCCTTGGGCACTTGTCATTGTTAACATAAGAACCCAAAAAATCTCTTTTTATAAGAGCTTCAATCTCTCATTTTAAAGCGAAACAATCCTCCTTTGTATACCCGTGGTCTCTATGGAAATCACAGTACTTGTTCTTGTTGCGAGCATCGGGTGGAGATCGTAACCTGGGAGGCCACTTCAGTTCCTTCGAGTCCTTGATCTCCATCAGAATGTTAGACCTCGAGGTGTTCAAATAGGTAAAGGATGTTGAGGAGGGGTCCTGCCTTGGCTTGACCCGAGGTACATCTTATCTCTGATTGGACTCACGTGGCCTTTTCTGATCAGACTTTCATGATGAGGAAACTTTTCTTTTTGGGGCCATGGTTTCTTCCATATTGATGTATTTCTCAGTTCGTGTGAGTAGCTTGGTTACTGATTTTGGTGGGGTCTTAGACAATGACATCTTGAATGATTCACACTTAATGACGTATGTCAAAGCTGAGACTGCGATAGTTATATGTAGATAGGAAATTTGAAGCCTTTCTTTATTAAACCTGGTCATGAAACTGCGCAGTCTCTCATTGGGTCCTTGACGCATCTACAGGAGTGATGCGACTGTCTTTTTGATTTGCTTGCTGCTAGCAAAGAAAGCGGAGAACTTATCGGCCAAATATGAGATTGAGGCAATAGAGTTGGGTTCCAATGTGGAAAACCAATCTCTAGCTGCGTTTGTGAAGGTCTGCGGGAAGGCCTTGCACATTACTGCATCTGGTGCAACCTATAAGTTCATGATGTCCGTGTACACATTGAGATGATTGATGGGTCGGTTGTCCCATCATACTCCTTTATCCGAGGATACTTGAACCTGTCCGGGAAAGGATACGAGAGGACTTCTGGAGTGAATGGCGTATTGGGGGTGACCCTGCTGCTGCCCAAGTATTTTGTTGCATACCTGCTGCTATCCCTTCTTGAATAATTCTAGCAAGTTCAACGGAGTCCATTGTAACAGACCTTGAACCTGAAGCCACTTGTGGTGTACCCGAAGTTCCAACCCCGCCATCATTATGAGCTATATGTCGGATTCGAGCCTAGGCATCTGCCATAAAACCACCTTCAGGGGTTGGAGTACGCGACGAGTGCGAATTTCTCTGGCTTAAAAATTGGGTTAATGCAGCAACCTGTTGACGAAGTTCCACAAAAGCTCCGGTGGTAACAACAGCTCGAGGAGGTGTTGGCATCTCTGACGATTCTTCTTGAGGGACATGGCATTCCTCAGGAGGAGGAGGGTTATTTGGGACGGATGAGCTTGCTTGAGGAATACCTAAACGTGTATTGGCCATGGCTTTTGCTAGCACTTCCCACAGACGGCGCCAATGATGCTATCAAAAAATAGTACCTGAAAGATCTCGAACTTGATGATCGAACTCCAAACTTTATGAACGCGAGTGATCTTCGAATACCTGAAATAAAGGCAATGAGGTATGTGCTCGTCACCCCTCCGATGCTTAAGTCAGATAGGAAATTTAGTGCGTGAGGTTATAGATTGGAAATAATGAAAAACGTATCTCAAGAATGAGCCCGATTGTGTATTTATAAGTGTTGATGATAGAGTCCTAGAAGGATTTATCCATGTATGATCCTTATCCTCGTAGGATAAGGAGTTAGTGTTTCATTCTGAGTGTTCAACCATTGTTTGAGTCGAAGAAGGAGTCAAATAGGGTAAGGATTGTAGCTTAAGTAGAATTAGTGCGCTCATAGGTCATTAAGAAGGACTGGCGAGTTGACATACAAACCCAACCTCATAGGCCTGACCTTGATTTGGTGGTTTTGGGGGGTATTAAGATCGGGATTCATGTGAAGTGTTCGGGGTTCATAGATCGAGCTCGGGATTGACTAGATCTAGGGTCATCAGTATGAAATCTTGATAATACTACAGGCTAATGGGAAAAATTAGAAGAACTTTATTTGACTAAGTCTTTACCTAATAAAATTTTTCTTTTAGAAGATTTTTTAGTTTTAAAATTGATTTGTCAAAAGACCTAGATGATAATCTTGATGTACATTTAATAAGTTAGTACAAGATATCACCAATACTGGAGACAAAGTGTCTGAAGCATATAATAAAGCTGTGATCCTAATTAATTCCATACTTGAAATCTATAAAGATGTTAATACTGCCATTAGGTATGGTAGAGAGTCTTTGACCCTGGAAATAGTTATTAATGCCTTAAGAAGTAAGGAATTGGATGTAAAAGCTAAAAGATATGGTAAGGAGTTTTAAAACCTGTTTGTAAAAGGTAGGTCTCTCACTAGGCAAAATTTAATCAGAAAAGTCATAATAAGAATAGTACCTTTAAGAAAAAAGGGAAAGGAAAGTATAAGTCAAAGTCCAGAAATGGGAATAGAAGTGTTATGGGTGTGGAAAAAATGGACACTATATCAAGGATTGTTATAAGAAAAAGAATGACCAAAAAGTGGATAAAGGGAACGTTGTTGAGCCATTAGATGATAAGACTGTAGATGTCTATGTGGTAACTGAATCCATCACTGATCTGAATATTGCAAATTTTGCAGACAACAGTGGTCAGAGTTTTGAGTGGATTTTGGACTCAAGTTGCACATTCCATATGACGTCTAGAAGACCTTGGTTAGAAAACTTTAAGGATTTGGATGGGATAAAGGTTATTATGGGAAATAATGTTGCTTGCAAAGTTAAAGGAATTGGCAGTGTTACTCTAAAATTTGAAAATGGATACACGTTTACTCTTGACGGAATGAGCCAGATTTGAATAGGAACTTAATTTCAATTGGTAATCTAGATGACATAGGTTTGCAAGAAAGGATTGAAAATGGCTATTTCAAAATAATTAAAAGTTCCTTAGTTATTTTCAAATGCATTAAAAGAAATGGAGTCTATGTCACTAGAGCAAATGTTATGAGTCACACTGCTAAATCTGCTAGTGCTAAAACTGATGCAACTATAAAATGGCATAACAGATTAGCTCATGTTAGTGAAAGAAGACTGCACATTTTAAGTAAAAATGGTGTTTTTGGAAAAGAGATTATTTCTGAGGTCTCTTTTTGTGAGTATTGTACCTTAGGCAAGCAACATAAACTTTATTTTAATACTGGAAAACATACTACAACATCTATCCCTGAGTATATACATTCAGATCTGTAGGGTCCCTCATCTACTATCACCTAAGACGGAAATAGATACTTTTACCCTTAATTGATTAATTTTTAAGAAAAGTATAGGTTTTCCTTTTAAAACAAAAAATCGGATGTTTTTGAAAATTTAAAAACACGGAAAACTTTAATTTAAAATCAAATGGGTAAAAAGATCAAAGTTTTAAGAACAGACAATGGTCTAGAATTTTGTAATACTGATTTTGAAAAATTGAGTAAAGATGATGGGATTTTAAGACATACAAATGTGCCATATACCCTACAGTAGAATAGTGTCGCTAAAAGAATGAATAAGACCATCTTAGACGAGGTTAGATGCATGATGTTGAGTTCAGGAGTTCCAAAGGCCTTATAGGGTGAGGCTGTAATGACACCTGTATATATTATAAATAGGACACCCACTAGTGCTTTAGATGGCAAAACACTTGAGGAAGACTGGTCAAGAAAATTGGCTGACTATGCCTCTTTAAGAACATTTGATTGTGCTGCCTACTCTCATCAAATTATGGAAAAATTAGAACCCATGTCCTAGAAGTGTTTTTTCATGGGATACCCCAAGGGAGTGAAAGGTTATGGACTCTGGGTGAGAGATGGTAGAGGTTTTAAGATGATAACCAGTAGAAATATCACTTTTCATGAATCTGAAATGCCTCGTTTGAATGATAAGACCTCAAGTGATGTTCCTAAGAGTCTTAAAGAAGAAAAGACCAAGCTGCAGGTTAAGCTTGGGCTATCATCTGAACTCATTGAAGTAGATCAGGGTGAAAATGAACTTGAAGAGAGTGGTGATGTGTCAGGATCACGTGAAAATGGTGGGTATAGTGATTTAAAGTCTACTGGTGAAAGTGATTATCAATTAGCTAGGGATAGAAGAGAGATAAGAGAACCTATTAGAATGAATGAGTTGTCCCTTGCTATCCTACCATACCAAGAATTGGCCTTTAAAGAGCCAAAAAGTTATGAAGAAGCCATTACTTGTCGAAACTCAAAGGACTGGCAGCTTGCTATAGAAGAGGAGATTGAGTCCTTAATAAAGAATAAAACCTGAGAACTTGTACCCGAAGTCTAAAAATAAGTCCATAGTAGACTATAAATGGATTTATACAATTAAGGAGGAAAATTCCTCTAAACAACCTTTTAGATTTAAGGCCAGATTAGTAGTAAAATGATTTATACAAAACCTGGCATTGATTATAATGAAATTTTTTCTCCTGTAATTAAATATACTACTATAAGAGTGATGCTTGCATTGATTGCACAATATGACTTTGAATTAAAGTAAATGGATGTTAAGATCGTCTTTTTGCATGGTGACCTAGATGAAACAATATATATGTCCCAACCACATGGATTCATTAATATTAAAAGACCAAATCATATTTGTCTTCTAAGAAGACCAATCCCTAATCTAGTCTGATGAATTGATAGAGGCTCTTCATCCCCAATCCCCATCGCGACACTAGAAAAATCATTCCAAATTTGCCAGTCATTGTGAGTCTGCCAGTCTCTTTGAGTCAGCAGTGCCACCAGAAGTCCTTGATACCAAATCTGTCGGTCACTGTGAGTCCGCCAGTCTCTTCGAGTCAGCGACGCCCCAAAAGTCCTTGATTCTAAATCTGCCAGTCCTTGTAAGTTTCAAGAACCCTTTTGCTATTTCGCAAAATATTCTAATTTTCATTTCTTCATTATTGTTTGTGAAACGTGCAGTTTATATCTTCAAATTACAGGGACTTGCCAAAAGCTTAATTATATTACTAATATTATGTATTAATAATGAGTAAATTGTAATATTAGTTCACAACCTTTAAACAATTAGCCAATTCAGTCCACATTGACATTTTTTTTCCATTTTATTTCATTGTGATACATACTCTTTCGAGTCATCAGAACTTCATTGGAATTGTGAAGCCCTTTGCCTAATAATATGAGCTTGAAGTATGTGTTATCAAATTTAACCAGGGATGCAAAATCCAGTGGTGAAATGTTATTATCTAAACCAAATTTAGGGCAGGTTTTTTGTAAGCCGTTGTAGCATGTTTTCCATAAAGTGGCATCTGGTTGGTTGTTCTCGTTTTGATTGTATAGCCTTTGTCTGAATGTCACACATTTTGCCACCCCACTTGTATAGTCTCCTGCAATTTAACATGAGAAATTTATGAGAAAATGAGAGAAACTATTGGTCAAACGATAAAATTCCCAAAATTCGGTACCACTCTCTCAGCAGAAACATTCTTCGACTCTCGTGCTTGAGTTTCTTGTGGTCTCTTGTTACAAGATGCCTTTGATCTACAGAAGAACGTGGTGAAGAAGGAAGGTCACTCGTACATTTATCAGAGCAGAGTCGTCTTGTCCTCTCGCCTCTCAAGTCTCAGCCTCTCATCTCTTGACCTTTTGTCTACGTAAGTGGTGTGCTTCCTATATACTTTTATGTAAAATCAGCTCTGATTAAGTATTTTATGAATGTTATTATATTTGTTTGAGCAGAGATTTTATTATGTGTGTTTGAGGAGAGTTGTTATTATGTTTGTTTGAATGTATGGAGGCTGATTTGGAATTAACTTGATAGTGCAGTCGAGGGTAGTTTGGTATATAGAATTGACTCAATTGTGAATAGATTTTGCTTGATTTTACTTGATAGGTTGATTTGGGATTAGGGTTTGTAGATACATTTAACTCTTTCAATTTTGTGTTCCTGTAATAATGAAGCTTGAAATTAGTTAGTTTCGATTGATGATTACGATATATTGTTTTCTTGGAGTGACAGCATGAAAACTCTCCGACGTAAGAGGAAGATGCTAAGCAAGCGTATCCATAAGAGATATATAGAAGATGAAAGAAACAAAATTTTATGAGACATGGGATATAAAATTGAACTCAAAACAGAGGAGGTTGCAGTTGGTCCATCATCTTTGGAGTGACACTGAAGATATGAATCACGTCTGAGATAGTGCAGCCATTGTTGCAAAGTTGATTGGGTTCTCAGAGCAAGGGAAAGCCCTCAAGGAGATTTTTTGTCTCGGTTTCACTCGTCTACGCATGAGTTGGAGATCCTTTAGCTGGAAAAACAGTATGACATCCCTTCCGTGAGCTTGCAACTAGTTGACAAAAATATTGTGAAATATTAGATTGTATTGGACAGTATGATATACAATACAAAACTTTTTAAATACACCTTGGGTTGGGTTAGGTATAAGATAAATCGAATAGTAAAATATTGGTGCAAGTTTATTGTGAAATATTAGATTGTATTGGAGAGTATGATATACAATACGTAACTTTTCTTTTAATACACCTTGGGTTAGATTAGGTATAAGATAAACCCAATAGTTTTGATTTTGAATTATGGTTTTATCCTTAATTCATGCACTATCAAAATGATCTTTAATTATGTTGCTTAATTTGTATTTGGTAAAGAATTTTTTTAAAAAAAAAATTTCTAAATATATTAGTTAATATAAAAATAGGTGAAATAATTAACAAAAGAAAAAAAAATGTTGCAAATTAATTAGAGAAAAGACAACTCTGAAATAATGTTGCAAATAAGTTAAAAGACAACATTCCAAAAATGCTGTAAAAGATTAAAGACAATGTTCAAAAAATGTTATGAAAATTTGAAAATAAAAGTAAAGAGAACATTTTTTTCAACGTTGCAAATGAGTTAAAGCAACATTTATAAAATGTTGTAAATAGATTATTAGCAACGTTCATAAAACGTTGCTAAAAGGTTATTAGTAACAGTTGAAAAATGTTGAGAAAAGTTATTTGTAATGTTCAAAAAACGTTGCAAAAAAGTGGTATTAGCAACACTTGAAAACCATTATTGTATGCTTCCACCCTATGGCAACACCGAGGATTACAACATAAGTCTAAACGTTGCAAAAAGGTCTTCAACAACGTTTTTTGAACTTGCAAAAGACTTTTTCCATTGAAGTGATAGTGTAACAAAATAATGAAAATGATGATAAAAAAACAAATGAGTTTCTAATTTTATATTAATACATAAGAAATTAAATTATAAATAAAAAGTATGAGCACGAATGAAGAATTATTAAGCCCCTATTTGATGGAAATTAAAATCAGACTTTCAATATATTTTAATAAAAGTTGATGAAATGTGTGATTGAAAGGTTGTGGAATCCATAAAATATGTTATTAAAATTGATTGTTGACTTTAACTTAAATTAAAATATGAATTTTAATTACAACCAAACAGGGACTATATTCAAAGTACCTTCAACATGAGACTAAAGTAAAACAATAATAATAACAACATATGCACTTTATAGTATATGTTTTTGAAGATAAGAGAAAAAGAAAGATACATGTAAGACTGTAACAATGATAGTGAGGCCAGACCAATCGACTAAATTGAATCTTCAAAATTTTAATTCAAAGTAAGATAATTTATTTCTTGTTGGGTCGAAAAAAAAAATTATGGTTGTTGGTTGACGTGAAATTTTGAAGAGATAAAAAGACTTTTTGTTTGGTTAAGAAAAGAAAAAGAATGTTTGAAAGATAAAGGACCAAATTAGTTATAGAGAGTAATGTTTGTGATATATTTATGTGATAAATAAATGTAAGTGGTAAGCTCTAATGTGGCATAAAACAATAGATGAAACTAAATGAGTTATTTATAGTATTACTCTAAGTTTTATGTCATTTATATATATATTTTATTAATTTCTTATGTTTGCATATGATAATTCTTTTTTAAAGAATTTCGTAAATATATATTTTTGTTTTTCTTCAACCAACCAATTAATCTTGCATAATTTGGAGAATTCACCAAGGTGAGGATTTAGGCGATCGCCTATCCCGCTTATAGTTAGGCCCGCCATTGTTAGTGAACTTGTTTGTAGTTTGAACAGATCATATTGACTTTGTGGAAATGTTAAAGTTTCCTAATTAGTACTATATTATCTTCTACATTCTTAAAGTTTCCAGTTGATTGTTTGAAGTCTTGCGCACAAAACAAAATTCTTTCTTTTCGGTAACCCCTAGTCAAACCCCCCCTCTCTTTCACAGCGATAATCGAGAAAGGGCAGCTACAACGTGAAAGTAAAAGCAAAACTTACTTTGCATTTTTCTCAAACGCAACCTTCAAGTATCGAAACTATATCAGTTGGACAAAAAAAAATGAATGAATGAAAGAAAGAAAGAAAGAAAATGGCAAGTTAACACGGACAACTTTGAGAATAGCCGGTAAATTCTTCCTTTTTTCCACAATAGCCTTTACTATTAAAAGTACTATATTGCCCTTAATGAAATTATTTACAAAATCTATCTTATATCTTTAAGGATTTATCAATCAGGCCCTATATCTATACTTTTCAATTTTTTGAACACTTTTAAATATTCTTTATATTTTAATAATTCTTTAAAGATTATAGGTTGACCTTTCTTGGTTATATATCCTTTAAATAATCCTTCTGAAATTTCTTCTTGTATATTCGTATGTTTGGTTATAATATCTTCTACTTTTCTTATTTCTCGGCTAGTTCCTACAGGATCAAATCCTATATTATTTCTACAATTATAATCAATATCTCTGTATATTTCTTCTATTTTTTCTTTACCAACAGGAAATATATCATCAGATTTTTTATCTAGTTTAAGTAAGAACGAAACATCTTTTTCATCTAAAATTAAAATAAGATTATTATCATCATTAGTAGTGGAAGTGGATGCTTGTGAATTGTTCATGAAAATAATTAAAGCATAGGCATGTAAAAACAATTAAATAACTTACAATAATCAAGTGGAAATAAACAAGCTTTCCCTCCAGCATGCTCTTATAGATGCTTTGCATGTACTTAATCAATCTTCTGAATCAAGTAAAGATTTAAAAAGTTTTGAAATCATTTGGGTCCACAACTGCTTCCGCAAAAGGCTTTTCAATTAAGGTTGCATTTCTCATTCGTGTTTCCACAGACGCTATCTCACAGTATCCAGAGTCTTTGTTTTCACCTCTATCCAAACTCTTTTCAGAATCAAGTTCCTACTTGGAACGAAATTTTAAAAGATAACTCACATACAAGGTGCTACAAATTTTTGTTAGAAAACTGCCTTTTTCCCCTAAACCATTCATCAAATACGGATACTTTGGCATGGCTAACATCCATTCAAAATCAAAGTTTTGAAAATCTTTTAAAATCTCTATCTGTACTGCCGAGGAATCATGAGAAACTTAACAAAATCCTTTTATGTAAGCTTTGTTGAACATAACAAATCTTTTACTTTAATATTCATAAATTGAAATTGTACATGCTTACAAGCTATATTTACATACCTTTGGTACTCACCTTATGAAGTTTAGAACTCCATAAGTGATTACCTTATTACACGCTTTCCTATCTTCAAGCTACCTAATATTTTTCTGAATACAAGTAGTGTATACAGATTACAAAGGGTTTCTCTCAAATGTGTTTAAGAGAAATTATTTCAAGGTATTTCGAGATGATCTCCTTCCTCCTTCATGCCCCCTTTTATAGGAGATTTTGGAATCTTATTTTGGACAGGTGTTTTCCTTTTTTCTTTGTTGAGTAGCTAGGCCATCTTATCTCCACCGAATTCTTCATTGTCTTCTTGTTGGGTGGACCACTTCTTTTGAAAGTAGATGCCTTATCTTTTGTCCATCCTTGCATTGAAATAAATAATATGATCTTCAGATGGATAAACCCATATTTTTTCTTTCTCAGTAATTATTTGAGTTACATGTTCAAATATCTCTTTATACCATTTTGCTCTTCCGTAGGGCATCATATTTAGAATATCTTGATATCCATTTTTAACAACCTTTTGATTGGTTAGTAAAAAATGTTGGTTTGTAAGTCCCATTTTTATCACATGGAACGATGGATGCATATATTCAAGAACGGGATCTCATTCCATGGTTGCTGAATGGAATCTGATATATATATTTGTTGTCTTGACGACTTCAGTATATATTTTAACAGCTTTTCTAATGTTGGCTGGAAGCTGGGCTATTTCTTTGAGATCTTTGCTAGGATATATACAAAGTATATTTCCTATCTCAAAATAATTTCAAACCCAGTTGGCTGGTGCTCCTGGATAAAAATTTATCTTGTTGTATTTTGAATAGTGGAGAGTCTTCATCCACTTTCCAATCTCCAGATAC
>NW_019263695.1:419978-420143 GCF_002742605.1 Olea europaea var. sylvestris | reverse complement strand
AAGAGTGTTACTTCTTCATGGTTATTTTTTCTGGGAATTTTTGCTTCATGGCATATCTTGACAATATCTTTGGGATCTATCTTTTCAATAGAAAGTTTAGATTGAGTTTGGCTCTGTGAAGAACTACCTTCTCTTTTGATATCTTGAATATCTCTATTACCAGTA
>NW_019263695.1:414626-416797 GCF_002742605.1 Olea europaea var. sylvestris | reverse complement strand
TGAATAAAATCCTTTATAAAGAGGATTTGGAAAATTCTTAATACAATCTGAAACTTCTAACCAGGTATGATATATTCCTGGAATTCTTCCATTTAAAACAACATAACATTTAAATTGTTTATGATCTTGACTAAAATGTTCTGAAAGAGCATTTAAAAATGCTAAAAAATATTTTTGGTCTTTTGGATTTTTATTATAAGAAATCCATAAATTATCTAAAATGCATTTTTCTGCCTTTGTTACTGAAATATGAGAAAGTGTCTTAAAACTAATATTGCTATTAGGAAAACATAGTAATTCTATATTACCAAATCTTAACTTATCATGAGTCTGGAGTATATTTGTCTGAGAACTTGAACTGCCAACAATTGGCAATCCTGGTCTGGGACCTCTTGGTCTTTGCATCTGCAATAAATAGTTAGTCATAATCTTTATTTTTAATTATTCTACTTAAAATATCTGCTATTTGATTATCACTACCTTTGATATGTTCAAAATTAATTATTATTCCAGTATTAGTAATTCTATCTATAAAATTTAACCATCTCCTTCTATTACTTCTTTTATTTTCTAATTTCATTTTATTAACAAAACTTACAATTGCTTCACAATCTGTTCTTAGAGTAATTTCTTTTTTGGAAATAATAAATAATTCAAAAGAATCTAAGGCATAATTTACTGCAAGTAATTCTAAGTCTATACTGCTTATATTACCTTTTTCTTTATAGTTTCCACTATTATATCTTACTATTTTTTCAGTATCTTTATCTGAGTATTTATTGGGTTTTGCAATAAGTATTGCTCCCCATCCTGTTATACTACCATCTGTTTCAATAATTAAATAATCTGTTTCTAATGGCATAGATAACTTAGGTAAATCCTTTAATTTTTCTTTTATTTTTTGAACTAATTTAACATCTTCTATATTAAAATATCTCTGGCCTTTTGGAGAAGTTTTTCCATATAAAGGTCCTGCAATTTTTCCTAAATTCTTAATAAAGGGTCTAGCATAATTAACAAGTCCTAAGAACTTTTGCAATTGTTTAATATCTTCAAGTTTATCTGGGAATTCTAAAGCTTTCTGAGCTATATGAGATTGTAATTCTATTTTTCCCCTTCCTATATTTACTCCTAAAATTTCTAATTTTTCAAGTTTACTAATCATATTTTCTATATCTTGTTCTGTTACTAACAGATCATAAATTTTTTCAATTTCTATAAAATCTAAACATATATCTTCATAATCCTCATAAAATTCTTCTAAAAAATTTAAATTTTCTATTTCTTCCTTTTCTATTAATTGACATTCTAGAAATTTTTGAAATTGATAAAAAAGGAAAAATTCCAGAAATTATTAATGAACAATCAGAATTAGTCCAAGTTTTCTGTAATTCAGAAAAACTAAAAAGCATTAAAGTAAAATGTTATGTTAGAATAGAAAATTATGAAATAGTTTGTTTAGGATTAATAGACTCAGGATGTAGTCATTGTATAATTAATAAAAGAATTATACCAGAAAAATATATAATAAAGTCAAAAGAACCTATAGAAGCCCAACAAATGGATGGTAATTTTTATAATTACCAAGATATTTTAAAACCAGCAAAAATTAGTTTTGAAACTAATTGTGGAAGAAGTACAGAATATAGTTTACCAAAAGATTCAGTTTGGGTAAGAGAACTATCGTTAAATACAGATTTAATTTTAGGATTAAGTTTTTTATTAAAAGATAATGGTAGTATAATAATTAGTAAAGATTATATGCAATTACAAAAATTTACACTTTGTGCACCTACTTATAATAAGATTATTCCATCAGAGTTTGCTTTGCATATCTTCTAAATTTTCTATCCTTTTTCTTAGTATTTTTATTTCTGATAATTCTATTTGAATTATATCATTTTTTTCTTCTTCAGGTTCTATTAATTCTTTCTGTATTAAACATTTTTTACAAGCTTCTAAAAAACAAATTTTACATTTTACTCTTAATTTTTTACTAGGATACCATTTACATATAAAACATGGTATATTGTCTGAACCTGTTTCTTTTATCCAATTATGTTTACATTCTAATTCTATATCCATATATTCTAATTCCTCATCTGAATCTGATAAATTTCTAATATTTGAAAATTCTTGTATAAAATTTTCATAATCTGATTTTTCTTCTA
>NW_019263695.1:414247-414606 GCF_002742605.1 Olea europaea var. sylvestris | reverse complement strand
TTCTGTTATATTATCATTTTCTTCTATATTAATTCCTACTCTTATATTTTTAAAATTATCATAATATAAATATTCTATTTCACTTATTTGTTTATTTAAAAACAAGTGATCTTCTAATTTTAAAAGTTCTGTAGGAGATAAATTTATTTCTAATTCTTTAGGATATATAATTCTATCTTCAATTTCTATTTCTACTTTATTAATATATTCTTCACCTTGGTCTTCATTATTAGATTCTGTTTTTGAGTCATTATTTCTATTTATATGACTATAATTACCAAACCTTAAACTAGTTCTTCCATATAAATCTTTATATGTAATAGCTTCTTGAGGAACTAAAATTGGTTCTTGATTTTCTA
>NW_019263695.1:386320-414107 GCF_002742605.1 Olea europaea var. sylvestris | reverse complement strand
TTAGATTCTTCTGATATTAATGATAATTGTCTTGCTTGACCATCTAAACATTGAATTGAGACTTCTCTAGTATGTCTAAAGAATTGAGTTCTTGATTCAAAAATTCCTCTATTATATAAATTTTCTGGGTTAAGTAATTGTAAACCATGAGTCTGAAACCTATTATAATCTTGTTCAGGATCAATAATTTCTTCTATATTCTGATTATATTGAGGTTGTCTATGTAAAATTCTTTCTATAATATTTGTACTTATATTAGAAGTACTATGTCTACCTCTATCATAGGGTTCTGAGGATGATCCTACTTCACTTATAGTTCTTGATCTACCAGGAAAATTATTCATATTTATAAAAAGTTGTAGATAATTTTCTAGTTACTTTTTCTTTACCTGTATTTTTTAAACTTAGTTTATCTAAATTTTTTATTATACTATCAATTTCTAAATTTGGTTTACTTTCTATATTATTTAACTTTTTATTTATATTTTCAATAGCTTCTGTAGTCTTAAGATCTGGAAATTTTTCTTTAGTTTCTACTTTAGAAATTTTATTTATAATTGTTAAATTTTGTTCTTTAATAAAATCTAAATTTTCACAAATTTTATTAATATCTTTTTCAATATTAAAAATTCTCTTTTCTAAAGAACTAATTTCTTCAGTTAATTTTTTAATTTCTCTAATTAAAAGATCCAGTTTTAAAATTTTAATCTGAATAATAGTAAGAATCTAATGAAAAATTTGTATTATCTGAGGAATAATCTATATTATCTAATTCAATACTTAATTTTAATTCTAAATTAAATATATAATCAAATCTATCTATAAAGTATTCTTCTCTAAATTCTGCTATTAAAGATCTATAGAATATCTGTTCTCTTAATTCTGGAAGTAAATTTTTTATTACTTGTAAAACAGCAAATAAATAATCTATAGATTTATATCTTTCTAAAGAAATAAATTCTAAACCGTATTCAAAAATCTCTTCTATTTCTTTATAAAATGTAAAACTATAAATTATTTTTTCTGTATTTAATGATAAGATCTTAGAATTATATGTAATTTTTTCTAAATCTACAGATATAATTCTAAAAATCATAAAACAAGTAAATAAATTCTTAAAATGAAAGTTATACCTTTAAAATTTTGAAATAACCAGCACCGTAATAAGCTCTGATACCAAAGTGCAAGTGGAATAGGGTTGGAGACGTCAAGAGTTTTAGCTCAGAGGAATGCTCATGTGATTATTGGTGCAAGAAACATGGAAGCTGCAAATGAAGCTAAACAACTCATTCTAAAGGATAATAATACTGCTCAAATTGACATTCTCAAACTTAATCTCGCCTCTCTTTAATCTGTCAAGGCATTTGCCGACCACTTCATTTCTTTTAACCTTCCTCTCAACATCTTAATGTAAGTCCTATTTGGACTGGATATATAGAATAGTATGAAATATAAGAATATTTGCCAGTTTCAGTAAGTAAACAGAAGAATTGTTATTCAGAAACAATGCAGGAATCATGTTCTGTCCCTACCAGCTTTCTGAAGATGGAATAGAGATGCAATTCGCAACAAATCATCTCGGTATGCTTTTTGATTCATAAGTTATGTAAACATGGATTCCTTTTCTAATAATCATGGATTTGTCATCAGGTCACTTCTACTTGACTAGCCTTCTGCTTGACAAAATGAAAGAAACAGCAAAATCGACTAGTATTGAGGGTAGGATTGTGAATTTGTCATCAGTAGCACACATCTATACCTATTACAGAGGGATTCGATTCAATAGAATTAATGATAAGACCAGGTACTTTGTCAATGCCACTCATGTACAGTAGACAAAAATTTTTAAGTTTTCTTTTCTTTTTATTATTTGAGCATGTCAGTACAAACATATTCTTGGACGATATGTTTGGTTTCATCATACTTGCATCATGTCAGTTATTCAGACAAGAAGGCATATGGACAATCCAAATTAGCTAACATATTACATGCCAACGAGCTCGCTCAACGTTTGCAGGTACATATTGCTTGCTTCATTGCCATTAGTAGGGTTTAAAGTGTAGTATACAAAAGATTATTACAACTATAATGCTGATAATATAAACCCTCTAAGTGTAAAACTGAACCAAATGACCCAAAGCTTCTTCTACACCACCAATGGAGTCTCCTATGATGTTGAACTCAAATTTATACCACACTGGATCATACACTGTCGTCCACAAGAATCGCAATGGATATATTGAGAATAGATCCATCAAAAGCCGCCAAGAATTTCGCGTAGATGTAGAATGCTTCCACTTGGTTACCTCTCTATTCTTTCTCTTCAATGTTATGCCAAGTCCAAAAATGAGAGAAATGAAGAAGTCTTGCAATTATAGAGCCAATTCATTTGAATTCAAAATTAAATATAGTACAATGGTCAACTAGAAAGTGACAACACTAGTATAGGATAATTGACCACAAGATTAATCCAACTAGTGGATTTAATCTATGGTCCATATTACTCCATAACTAGCACAATCCACTTCACATTCTCAAGACCAATCAATTTGCACTAAGTAGAGGGTGTGATCCACCTTACAAATCTTCACCTTGGATCACATAATATCCATCGCCAAATTCCTCGATTAGTGTGGTCTTATTTTTATCATTATTGCTCACTTGAGCTCAGTACCTGGACAATAATTAATCATTATCAATACTTAATATTGATAAACATTTGTTGAACTTACCAACCACAAGTACTTTTGTTCCAACATATGTAGGGTTATCATCAATTGCAATTTTAAGCAAAATAAAATCACCAAAAGCTAACTTCTCCCTAATGAAGTTATACTTCACCTCAATATGCTGAGAACGTTCATGATAAACATGATTTTTACACAACATCGGTGAACTTAAACTATCAGTAAAAATCATAGCATTATCATTCAGGAAGTTTAATTCACATAGACGACCTTTCAGCCACATGCATTCCTTTACAGTTTCAGTTAATGTAACATATACTGCTTCAGTGCTAGAAAGTGTAACTATAGGCTGCAACTGTGATTTCCAAGTGATACAATTATCAACTAAAGTGAAGAAGTAAGAAGTGGTAGATTTTCTCTGGTCTTTATCCCCTATAACGTTAGAATTTATATATCCTTTAAGTTCTAGTTTGTTACTTCTCCTTTCAAACATTAATCCCCTTTCCAAAGATCCAGCTAGGAATCTTAATAGCCATTTAAGTGCAATCCAATGTGGTTTACCTGGACTAGACATAAACCTACTCAAGAAACTAACTACATATGCAAGGTCCGATCTCATGGAAATAATAAAATACATCACAGACCCAATGGTATTTGCATAGGGAACATTACTCATTTCATGCATTTCTTCTTCAGTTTTAGGGCATTGTGCTGATGATAGGTTCATGTGTGCAGCTAATGGTATATTGACAGACTTAACAAATTTCATACGAAATTTGGTTATCACTTTGTCCAAATAAGACTCTTGATTAATAGTTATCCTATTATCAGTCATATTCATTTTAATAACCATGCCAAGGATTTTTCTTGCCTCTCCCAAGTGTTTCATGTCAAATTCTGATTTTAAAAGGTTTTTTTATCTTTATGATTTCAACTTTACTTGGGCTAGCAAGAAAATGTCATCCACATATAACAATAAATAAACTTCACAGACTTTTTTAGAGTTATTAAAATATAGACATACATCTTTAAAACCAAATTTAAGCATATTAGCATCAAATCTCTTATACCATTGCCTAGGACTCTGCTTAAGACCATACAAAAACTTTCTAAGCAAACACACAAGTTCTGATTTCCCCTTCACCTCGAGCCCTTGAGGTTGAGAAATGTAAATCAATTCGTCTAACTCCCGATGAAGAAAAACCGTCTTAACATCAAGTTGCTCCAGCTGCCAATCATACTGGACAACTAAAGCTAAGACTAACCTAATAGTTTTATACTTAATAATCGGTGAGAATACCTCATTATAGTCTATCCCCTCTCTCTGAGTAAATCCCTTCGCAACCAACCTAGCTTTGTATGTTAAAGGGTCTTTAGGTCCTACTCCTTCTTTTAACTTGTAGATCCATTTACAGTGGACTAGCTTTTGGTTCTTTGTTTTTTCAACCAATTTCCAAGTTTCATTTTTGTTGAAAGACTGGATTTCTTCTCTCATAGCCTTTTTTCCAACTTTTAGAATTTTTATAGTTAATCGCTTCCTCAAATGAAGCCGGTTCAACTGACTCCAAGGCTTTACCTGAAACTGGGACAAATTTCATCAAATTTGAAGAGATGTATTTCAAATTGGGTTTCATTTGTCTTCTCTCTCTATCCCTAACTAATTGGTAACCATTCAAATTAGTACCTGTAGATGTTCTTGATTAGGGACAACAGTTTTAGGAATTTCAAGTTCAGGATGTTCTATCACTGCTTCTTGATCAGATTCTTCTTGAGGTTGGATTTCACTATCCTCTGGATTATCACCTAATCTCTTTACCTCAAATTCCATCATCTTTACAGTAGAAGATTCTCCTTCCTCAGTTTATTTGTTCTGACTTACTATGTTTTTAAGACAAGGCATATCAAGTTCATTGAACTTTACATCTCTACTGTTAATAATCTTAATGCCCTTTACACCTAAAACCCATAGTCTATATCCTTTTACTCTCTCTAGATAACCTAACATGACACACTTAGTAACCCTAAGGTCCAATTTGCCCTCAACCTGATGTGCATAAATAGTACAACCAAACACTCTAATATGTGACAAATATGGGGGCTTTCCAGACCACAACTCTTGAGGAGTCTTGAAGTTAACAAAACTAGAAGGTGACCTATTTATCAAATAGGCAGCAATATACACGGCTTCGCCCCAGAAACATTTAGACAACCCATAATTAATCATCATACATCTGACTTTCTCCATTAAAGTCCGATTCATTCTCTCTGCCACCCCAGTTTGTTGAGGGGTATGTCTTACAGTCCTGTGCCTCATTATATCTTTTCCCTTACAGAAACTATCAAATTCGAAGTTGCAAAACTCTAAACCATTATTTGTCTTAAGAGTTTTCACACCCTTTCCCATTTGATTTTCAACTAAGGCAAGTCAAGACTTAAACTTACTAAAATTTTCAGATTTGGATTTAAGGAAATACTCCCAAACTTTCCTCGAGTGATCATCAACAATGGATGGAAAAAATATATTCCCTCCATGTGTAGGATGTTTTTCAGGACCCCACAAATCTGGATGAATGTAGTCCAATGGTCTCTTAGTGTTGTGTTCACCTATCCCAAAACTAACTCTGTGTGACTTTCATAGAACACACCTCTCACAAAAACTTAAAGGTGTAACACTATCCTTACCAAGTAAATTTTGGTCACTAAGGTATTTCAATCCTTTGTTCCCAATGTTTCCCATCCTCTTATGCCAATAATCTGATTTATCTTCACAAACTAAAGATAATGCCGACTCTTTGCTAACTAAGGTTTTACCTTGAAGGACATATAACCCATTCCTCTTGAGACCTTTCATAACCACTAGAGATCCTTTACAAATCTTTAAAATACCAGCATGAGATCTGAACTCATGACCTTCTTCTTCTAGAGTGCCTAAGGAAATAAGATTCCTTTCCAAGCCTGGGACATACCTAACACCTCTGAGGGGTCTGATAATGTCATCATGCATCCTAATACCAATATCATCTACTCCTTCTACATTGTGTGTATGATCATCCCCTAAGTACACTTTTCTAGGATTCACATCTCTATAGTTATAGAACCAAGATTTAACAGGATACATATGAACAGTGGCAGCTGGCTCTAATACCCACTCAGTGTCGAAATCAATATTAGAAACATTCATGACATGTATGATATCACGAGCACCATCTACATCGGTGTCAAAATCTCCTGACACGATCATAACATGTAGGTAATCGAGGGAATCACTTGCAGCAACTAAGTTCCAATCATCACTGTGTTGTGGTCTCTGTTTCTTCTTAAGATCATTATAGTCTTTCTTGAAATGTCCTAACTTGCCACAATGGAAGCATTTCTTACCACTCTTATCTCTAGACTTAGACCCACCCTTCGATTTTCCTCTGCCCTTTTTACTTTGAAAATGATTCTCCCTCGTCTCATTTCTCCATCTAACAAACAAACTCTCTTCTCTTGAGCTACCCCTTGACTCTTTCTTAAGCTCTAGCTCCCTAGCCCTCAAAGCATCGGTCACAATATTTTGGGTCAAAGTATCCCTAGCATACGTGATTGCATTCTTAACATCTCTATAAGATTCGAGCGTAGCATTTAAAAGTATAACCGCTAGACACTCATCATCAAATTTCTTATCATTGTGGGCCAAACACTTGACGAGTCTGTTAAAGTCACTCAAGTTGGATTCAAGATCTTTTTTCGGGCCCAGCTTAAAACTGAACAACTTTTGAAGCAAATGTATTTTGTTTGGAAGAGATTTTTTCAAAGATAGCTTGTCAAGTGCTTCCCACAACTCTTTGACAGTCTTATGTTGTTCAACTTATCCTAACACATCATCAAATAAATGCAATATAATTAAACTATGTGCAATTTCATTCATTTAAATAATTTCATCTGGTTTAGCTTTTAATGCATCGGGATATTTTTTTGAGTCGTCAAGAGCTTTAGAAACTTTTTGTTGAATTAAAATAGTTTTCATTTTTTTGCTTCCAAATGGAATAATCTCCTTTACCGTTGAATTGTGGCAATTCAACTCGAGAGGTCATGGTAGCAAAATAATGTTTTTGGAAAAGGTTTTACTTAGCCAATTTACCCACACACAAATTCAAGCTCAAACCAATTTATGTATAAATTACTTTCTAAGATGACATAAACGATGATATCATAACAGGTAACACATAACCAATATCACAAGAGTCGAATAACAATATGCAACAAATAACCCAATATTTCAATTGTAAATTTGATAGGGTGTTGGAGCGCGCAAACCGAGTGAACCAATCTGTTGGTTTGTATTTTAAGGAGAGATACAAGTCTTTATCAATCTAGGGCCTCCACAAACTGCCCTAAATCATCCAACAGCTGCTGCAACACCAGGAAACACCATCGAGCCGCCAACAAAAAAGTTTCTCCATTTCCACTTTTCTGCCCGAGACTGTATCTGCTTCCACAGTGCCCCAAACTAAAATCCAACACACCAGATGGTCAGAAGTTCATCAATGAACAATCTGTCTTTTTTGACCTCCGGCTGAATCACCTCTACGCACCCGCATGTGCTTCACGTGTCCTTTATGCGTGGTCTCATGCGCCGCATCCACCGTCAGCACGTGTATCACACGCGTTGCACCAGAATATTCTGCTTAACATTTGGAGTCTATTGATGGTCTCCATTCGTCCACCAAGTGTGTAGTTTTTCAGAAAATGGGTTTAAAAATTCTGTTAAACTTGTTTTCGAACAAAACTGAACCCCTTCGACTTCCAATCCGATTTTCAGGTTGTTTCAACACTTTTTACTACTAGCCTATGCTCTGATATCATTTGTAGAGTTTAAAGTGTAGTATAAAAATGATTATTATAGCTACAATGTGGAAAATATAAACTCTTTAAATGTAAAACCGAACCAAACGACCCAAAACTTCTTCTACACCACCAATAGAGTTTTCTATGATGTTGAGCTTAGATTTGTGCCATACCGGATCATATACCATCGTTCACGGGAATGGCAATGGATATACCAAGAAAAGATCCACCGGAAGCCACCAAGAATTACGCCAGAGATGTAGAATGCTCCCACTTGGTTACCTCTCTATTATTTCTCTCCAATGTTATGCCAAGTCCAAAAATGAGAGAAATGAAGAAGTCTTATAATTATAGAGCCAATTCATTTGAATTCAAAACTCAAATATAGTACTATGATCTCTAGAAAGTGACAACACTAGTATAGGATAATTGACTATGGTCCATATCACTCCATAACTAGCACAATCCACTTCATATTCTCAAGACCAATCAATTTGCACCAAGTAGAGGGTGTGATCCACCGTACACCATTGCTTTCTTTCTTTTTACCATTCATTGCATTTCATGCATGGAGAAAACAAAATATACATATTAAATCTTGACGTTGTAAAACAAGTTATTTTATGATGATTCCATTTATGTTTTAATTTTAATTTAGTTCTTTCAGTGTGATAAATACAATCTTTGTCATGTGTATTTGGAATCAGGCTGAGGGAGCAAATATTACAGTCAACTCGGTGCATCCAGGGTTGATAATGACGAACCTCTTCAAATATTCTGCTATCTCGATGAGTAAGTTTCAAAAATCCGAAACACAAAAGAATTAATATCATCTTTTCTTTTCTTCTTTATTTATTATAATTAAGATTTCTTCACAGGAATTTTGAAGTTCTTCACATGTATCCTGTGGAAGAACGTCCCTCAGGTAAATCAAAAACTGTAGTATAACTGATTTTTAGGTTGGCTATTTGAATTCCGTTTGTTATCTTATAGTCTGTCGTGTTAAAGATTTGACGCAATATTAGATGTTTCGTTATTGCATTTTAGCGCATTGACAATCTTCTAATGTTTGCATTCTTTAGGGGGCGGCCACGACTTGCTATGTTGCACTTCACCCTAAGTTGAAAGGTGTATCGGGAAAGTATTTCGTGGACTGCAACGAGTTTAAGCCAAGCAGGTTGGCAACAGATGAAGCTTTAGCGAAGAAACTCTGGGATTTCAGCAATAAATTGATCGACGCAGCTCAAACCACCTGAAGTTATTTACTTCCAAATGCTTCTTTCATGCCAAGAACTCAGAATATATAACGATGTAGAGAGTTTGCATTACCATAAAAACAGATGTCTATGTTCAATCCTAAAGACTTGCAGACAAATTTGTACCAATCTACTTTTGCTTGTCTGCGAAAGTTATTGTTATTCAAATTCAACTCTCATGGACAGATGAACAGCCAACGTCCAGTTTCAATAATCAGAGCAATAATTCCCCGACGAACCATAAAAGCAACCGTAAATTCAAAATCTCACGACCAAAATAAGCTCCCTTCTGTAAAGACGTGAATGTTTTTTTTTCCTATTAGTTCCAGTTATAGTCGAAAGTGCTTGTAAGAATTAACTTCACAGAAGCATAGGAAACAAATCAAGCATTAGTAACTTAATTATGGAACTAGTCGAAATTGTAAACCAAATAGATACAAGGAAAAATCCTAGTTTTCTCAGAACACCCGGCCATACGGAAATAACCAAAATGACACTTGTTTCTCAGACATCTGAGTATCCAGAAGGCGAAAAGGCCTTAGCAAAATTTCAAGCACTAACCCAAAATTCAAAATTTAGGAAATAACCCAACACACAAGACAGGAAGTAGGATGACGCAACCCAGAACATCAAACAGCACTCGAATGCTGAAAAATATTAATTGTATAAGAGCCCTAAATCACAAACTCATTCACCCACGATTTCTAGATGACCAAGTGGACCTCGGGCCACCACCACCACCACCACCAAAGGCAGATCTACGATCATCCCTCCACCTGTCATTTTGTTGAGATGTTTGATCGTCTGAACTGCGGCCGCTGGTCCATTTATCAGTTTCAGGAGGTGGAGCCGGGACCCCAGCCTCAGCAGACGTCCTTTTGAACCTGGGCACGTACTTCGCTGGTGATGCCGCAGCAGAAGCTGGCGCCACAGGTGCTGCCTCTGCTGGATGTGCCATAGTAGAAGGCACAGTGTGCCTTGCAGGCACAGCATTTGATCTCCCCAAGAGTTCCTCTCTACGCTGTCTTTCTTTTTCCTCCAGTTCCCGCTCTCTTTGCCTTTGCTTTTCAGCAATCTCGTCCAATTTGGCTTTTCGTTCAGCTTCCTCTTTTTTCTTTCTTTCCATCTCTGCGCAGTCCAATAATTTGAAGATATGTATTACATTATTTATCGAAAATGTAACAGATGGTAAAAACATTGATAGACACAGTAGATACAAAATGCTAGCTGAAACTTTGACATTTATTAGCTTTGGGTCTACATCTGGATAACAGCAAACCTTTTCGCCAAGGAAAACTGTCACCTCCAACATATAGCCATTGTTTGGTTCAGCTAAAAAATTGGATTAAAATCTAAGTCGTAGTAACAGATAATTTTAGGCCCCATTTGATATCCATTTTTTTCAAAATGCATTTCTCTCTCTCTTCTTTTCAACCATACATTCTTCATTAAAATAATATTACACGTAAATCAAAAACTTTTCCTTATTTTTCAACCACACATTTCCCATCAATTTACTATTCCAAAATGCATTTTTACAAAAAAAGGCTCCCAAACACCCTCTTAATTATACATCTCATAAGACCCACCACGACTTTTCAACCACATATTCCATCAACTTTTATCAAAATCTACTAAGAATCTGATTTTATTTAAACCAAACAGGGGCATAGAAGTTAACTAAATGGCTCCTATAATCCCTAACTAATTCAAGCATTGGTCAAAAGGAGGGAAGGTGGAACGAAGAATAGAAAGAAAAAGTGGTGTCGTAGTCTGGCCACTCTTGCTCATCCTATATTTGCCATCACTAACGCTGCTTCTTTCTTTTGGACACACACACTCCCCCATATAGATTCCACCTCTCTTCATATAATATTATCCAGCAGTAGACACATATCCTAAAGTGATAGAAAGGTGAAACAATAAGAAGGCAAGGGAAGCATACCAATGTATTATGTTTGTCTAGTAACTTGAATATGTACAGGAAGCAGACTCTAGATTATATAAAAAGCAGCCAACCAATATAGGAGCACAGTAAATGTTCACCTATTCGACACTTGGTTGTAGCTACCATCAGTAACAAAGGGGACTATATGTTCATATAGCTAGCATAGAAATATGTCCCTTTAGGTTCATGTCACATCCTTGCAAATTTTACTTTCACAAGATATAAAGGTATTCCTTCTTTCTCACAAAAGGGCCATAGCCCATATAGCATGTGTTTACAGTGATCGATAATAAACCAAATGATTATTTTAGCATTAAATGGGCAGCAGGAATGTCTTAGAAAAACAAGTACTAAAGCACGATCTAAATTAAAATAGGAAAAAGTACCTTCACGCTTCCGCGCTTCCTCCTCTTCAAGCAGTCTTTTTTGTCTTTCCTCCTCGGACCTCAGATAATATATCATTTTCCTCTTAGCCTCCCTCTCCTGCTTTCTTGACTGGATGATTTGGTTGATTCTCTCTTCTCTCTCCGACTGAATTCTGTTGAATTCAGTTTCCCTACGACTAACAACACTTGCTTGGAATAATCTCTGCATAAATATCTTTAGAAGTTAAATTTATTGTCAAATCCTACTCCACTCAAAAACCCAGATCATTAAATAATGTGCAAAAGAAATGAAAGCTTAAAATATTAACCCCAGTAAACATGAGAGCTCATGCACGTGCGCTCCACACACATACCCCTCTATGACAGAGAGAGACCTCAAAGTTAGCAGATTCCAATTCCATCTAGTTTTATATAAAAGATTTTGACACCTCACCTTGAAGAATATGGGTCCACTAATTCCTAGGTGCAACTATTATCACCAATCTAATTGTGTAGTTCTCTTATTATTTTAAGATTTATAAGAAAGATGGTGTTAAAGAGCATGTGAGTAGATTAAGGGTGCATAATCAAAAGCAAACGATTTTAGATTCAAGAGGAAAATCAGATTATCGGGTCCTCAATAGTAAAACTAAGAACTACCAGTTATTCAATTTTCAGCTACAAAATGTTGCTCCCTCCTTTTCCTGGGGGGCATTGGGTGTCTCCGTACCAAAACCTGGATACACTGGGCAAGGCATAATTGACTAATTTAACATCATGTCCATATGAATGGTAGAGCCTGAATGCAGCAAATTCAATTGTTCTCAGGTTGCTTGGTAATTATGAATTAAGTTAACATTGTGAGTTTGTCAAGCTATTCAGCAATGCAAGATCAAATACATTCTATTAAAGTGATGGAGCTTACGCAATTACATATACAAAAGGTTAATGTTTTAAACTTTCTGCTGCAAAGAGATTTTGCTAGAGTCTGAGCCCAGTATTGATCAGGTCACTTCTTATCTATATCAACCCAAGGGTAAGACAAAAAAATATGAAAGATTCTTTTGGGTCCACAACCAGAAAATTGATAATTCTATCTAGCCACTAGCACCTTGATGAGATTTGCAACAAAAATATAAAGTTCTTTTTACTACACTTGTACAGATCAAAGAATATAGATAAAAACCTTGTTCTCCAACATTCGGGATAGCCTCCTTTTCTCCTCCAGGTCCCCAGCATGTCGTTGTCTGCTTAGCTCAATCTCTAGCTGTATAAATATCATAAAGAGTCAAGTCAATTGACAAAACCACACATCTAAAGATACAGAGTAAATTCAGTTTCAAGTCATTGCAGATGAAAAACGTGGGTAGTAGAACAGATAATCACCTTTTGAAAAAGACACAATATAAATGAAGCAAAATGAAGTTTCAGGACTCTAAACATCTAATGCAAACCTTTTGCTCACGTTCATGAAGAGCTTCCTCCTCTGCCAAACGGAGTTGATATGCTGCTTCAATAAGTGGCGCTGCCTCATCTCTTTTTGCCCTCTCAAAATAATCCAATGTTTTGGCAAGCTTCTGTATTTTTTTCTCCATTTCTTGCCTCTCCCTTAGTTGCTCGGTCAGGGCTAGTTCCATTAAATGCTGCTTAGTTATTTTTTCCTGGACCCAAGTAACAGTAATTATTAAGATTTGCCAGGTCTCATGAAAGAACAAAAATGAATTGGACTACGAGTGTCTTAACTCACTCCTTCTAGAACTGGTTTCTTCCCTCTCTTCGTGCGACGTTTTTCAGCTTCTAGCAACAATGCTTGGGCTTCTTCCAGTTCACGCTCCTCTATTTCTCTTAGAATTCTTTGATTCTTCATTTGTTCGAACTCAGAGGCAAGCCTTCTCTGTTCTGCCTCTTCAGTAATCTTCTGTAGTTTTTGCCTCTTTGCCTCCTCCTCTCGTTCCTTATGAATTGAAATTAAAATATTGTAATCTAAATTCCATCCATTTCATGGTAAAAATTATAAATATGGACCAGAAGCCATCGTCTGACACGTAAGTCAAATATAACATACCATCTCAAAATGTTGGCGTTCCTGCTCTTCTTTGCGTTTTTCTATAATGGACTTCCGTGCAAGAAGTCTCTTGTGTTCTTTTTCCACAACCTCCACAAGATCTGAAAGTGTTTCCCCTAATTTTGAAGTACTTTTTACAGGAGGGTAGATCATGATCCTTGCCCTACTAACGGACTCTGCAAAAGTGGCCAGGTGATCTCGTAGACCCTCTGATTCAACATTCTAATGTCAAAATAGTCACATTTTAGTGCTGCATGATAATGTATCTGGTTGCAGGAAAAATAACAACCAGGATGAAAAGAACAGAGATTTCTTATGCTTAGCTGCTATGCATTAACAAAATTCTGATTAATGTAAAAGGAAGGTGACCTTACTATGGATTTTAACTATTCTCAAAACTGTTGCAAGCAAAGTGATATGGATTAACTCGTGAATGCTTGTGCCAATCTAAGATATTATTCTGTCAAGCCATGCATGCTGGCAGCAGTTTTTTACCATAGGCGCTGAAATTACTAAGCGCTTGTTTGAACCCCATTTTTGGCTAAGAATGCATTTTGAAATAGTAGATTAATGGAGAATATGTGATTAAAAAATAACGAAACGTTTTGGGTTTGCGTGTAATATTATTTTATTGAAGAATGTGTGGTTGAAAAGAAGAGAGGGAAAAATGTATGGGATCAAACAAGGGCTAAATAAATAATGGCTTCCAAGTTCAAAAATAATTTTGAGCACCGTCACTTGCAAAGATTAACTGGTAAAGGAAGAACGAATAATAAGATGTTGAACTAACCTTGTTACCAAAGATGATGGAGCCTTTCATATAGTTCATTTTCATGGTTAAAAAATTATGCTTAACAGCATCCACAGATATCTTCTCCACAATAGAAAAATCAAAGAAAGGGATTATCCTAGATAAGTTATCAATATTCATAGTCTGGTACACCTGTGAAACCTGGAGATACAAAGGTGGGAACACAATGTCACGTAGTGAAAATGTTTGACATAAGCATTGCATATAGAACAACAGAACACATAGTTAAGCACACCTGCTGCAGCAGCCTCAAATTAGCAAGCTTTTCCAGAGCAGGAACATATTGAGACAATCGCACTTCTGGAACAGAAGAAGACAATCGCACTTCTGGAACAGAAGAAGCAGACGAAAGCTTACCCCCTAGCTTTGATATTTTTGTTAACAAGGGCTGTGCTTTAATAGCCAGGTCTAAAGGGAGAAACTCATGTTCCAGAATGTTATATAGATCTTTCACTTCCTGAGTAACACACGTCATTACACCTTTGGATGCCTAAAACAAGTGCAGAAAGAAAGATAATTAAGGAATAACTTACAAGAAAATACCAAATGCAAGAATAATCAACGTAGGAAGCAAAGCCAAATTCATTAGTATTAGAAGATAGAAGTGTGGTGACTCCTTGCAATCAAAAAAGAACCGGAAACTCAAAAGGCAGGACAGGACATCCCATCTAGACTTGAAGATACAGTATTAAGTATGAAAAGCGAGATTACAGAGATTGAAAATGAAACAGCATTCCAAGAGTCAAAAATCAACTGATGTAAAAGCTTACCAATTCTGAGAAAAGTGATGCCCTTGAAAGCTGAAATGAAATATATAGAAGTGATCAGTTAACAAATAAACTGATAGAATGCAGTCAGAATTTAAGCCGTAAGTTCAAATTACCACTTCTCTGTTCTCAGGTTTGGGTTCAACATCAAATGCAATAAGGCTGGCTACCCTCAAACGCCGCTCTTTTTCATTTTCAAGCTCCATATGGGACGCGCCATATGATTGATCAAAAGGAGGCACTGAAAGAGCAGCTAAAACAACCGATGATGCTATCAGCTGCAAATCCTTCTGGCTTAAGTTCTTATTGAAGCTTTTCTGAAGTGAGAAAAGCTTAAGCCAGCAATAAGCATGATAAATATGGTTTGAAGATATCCAGAATATTTCTGATTGCTTGGCATAATAAACCACCATCAAGGAAGGTTTGGGTGTTTTCTTAACCATGCACATCAATCCATGTATATCTTCAATAGAACGAAACGCTTCCTGCAGTTTATAAAAAAATTCAAGGCATTAAATCTTAGACAAAAGTAAGTTTTAGCTAATAAAACATTAGTAACAGATATATTTCTATAAGCATGCATGCAAAACAGATAACAAACATACCTGCCAAAGTTCAAGTTCAGTAGCAATTTTCAGTTGCTCAAATCTGGTATCCAGATATAACTGCAGGCTTTCTGGAGCAGCAAGATCAGGCCTATCTCTCTGATCTCTGTACTTGTTAAGATTTGCAAGATGATTCCTGATGATTTCACACAAGCGCCGAAATTCTGTAGTTCGTTTGTATTGCTTACAGAACTGGAAGGCACGGTGTGCAGTCATCTATATATTTAAAGAATAGGCTCAGAAAATCGTTGTTTGAACCAAACGTAATAATGAAATTACATAAAACTATTAAAAACATCCAGATATATCATTGCAGTAAAACTATGAAAAATCAAATGACAGAAGATTGCATAGAGAAATTACAACATGCTCATGGTTATATCACTGAAAACTGCACACATTACACTTTAAATTGAGTACACACACTTTGTGAGTCCAAATGCAACTCATGGTATGCTGTTAATTTTTGTATTTAACATTATCAAATTACTAAAACCATTTAATAGCCATATGATGCTGGAAAACTAGCTTCAGGAATTCCTGAATGCTACAGTGTAACAATGAGAAGTCCCAGTTGTAGGTTTTAAATTTTGGATGTGTGCCAAAAGTTAAATTTTGTACTAAAAGGAAAAGCAAAAAAGGCTCACAGCATACAGAGCCTCTAGTCTTGAGTTGTTGCGCAAAATTTCCAGTACGCTTCGGTATGTCTCCCACAAAAACTTAAACCATGGCGTGACGAGCTCGCGGTCAGATCTGTCTTTTCCTTTCTCCCCACTAACATAACTCAACATAAGATCTTCAGGTCTCTTATCAGCTTCTAAGTCATCCACATCCAGAGCTTCTTCTAAGGCCTGTGCCTGACTACGTGCAAGCTCAGCTCTTTCAGTGGCCAACTGCATGAAATGTTTTATCACCTCCTCCAGGGAATTGATGTTAACTTGTTGGCAGATACTACGATACTGAATAAGACCATCCTTAGCATGCCTTCCCCTTCTCAAGTCAACACATAGGTCCACATACTTGAACAGTATCTTCTCGTGCGTCTTTGTCCATGCTCTGTACCTCCTTGAGGTAATAAAACTATGAAGAGCTTCAAGGGCCTCTTGCTTTTGTCCAACATTAATCAACTCTGCATTAACGCATTAATATGATCTCCACCATAGATATCAAGAATGTGAAAGGTAAAAAGATGATATATTTATATAAAACATAAAACATAACCAGGCAGAATCAACCGTGCAAGAGGACCTTTTTGCTAGTCCAAAATGCAAGCTACCTAGTACAAAACCCACCCACTCCCGGAGGGCAAAGTGGAAAAACTAAAAATAAAAATGAGGCATACCCACTTGCCACAAAAATTATTTCATAAGGAACCAAAGGCTACATATATTATTTAACTTTATTTACCGACAGCCCAACACATATAGACGTGGATACTTGTATCCACAACTTCAAAATGAAGCGTTCTTTTATCAATACATATTTGGCATAGATATTCAATCTTGCGGAATATGTTGCAGATTAATCTTTACAATATGTAACATAATTAGAGTTATCACCAGTTTAAAGTTTTTGAAGCATACATATTAAGAAGAAAAATGTGCACACGGAATAAGAATTCTCAAGAGAAAAAAGGTGACCACATATTGCACTGGGAGTGATATGACAAAAAAGGAAATATACGTAAGAATTTATTTGTCAATCACCTTCAGCTCTCTTCAAAGCATTCTCAGGTCTGGCAAAAGTCGCCATCTCAAATATCTATCACAAGATATTTCAGCTGCCCAAAGTATGAAAAATATCAGAAATTTGGTCAATAATATAGACTCACATTGTAGCAAGAAAAATGATTGGGAAGACAAGCACAATAAACATATATGTTGGTGAAGCAATATAGAGAAAATGTGAACATTGGAGAAGTAGCAATCGGTGAAACAAGAGTAAAATATGGATGGATTCACTTATATGCATGAATTTTCTTCAAACCATGAACTATAAAAATTATGGAAAACAACAAAATTTAACTTGATAGAGATGAATAAAAATGCGATTGAAAATTCATGATCAATGACAGAGGTCAGAGATGCACCCAAATGCCTACACCATTTGTAACTTGTTGCAAATTCGAGATGACGAGACCTCCAAAATTTTTGTATTAAGTAATTCTTAATTTATGTTTTCGGTTAGAATTAACAGCTCACTACAGCCAATACAACTAATTCTTGAAAAATTCACCCATAAACAACCCAACCAAAAAAGCTTTTCAAACTTTCCACACATAGTCAGGGAAAACTTATTCAAACAAACAAGATCACTAGGAAAAACATATACTTTTGGCCCATATTTCGCATATTTTCCTTATCTTCTCAAATTCCCTATCAGATGACCAAATTTCAAAATTAAGAAGTAAAATCAATAAAGGAAAATATCACAACTTCACATGGACTGTGAATCCAGAAACACTACAGAATAATGGTTGGATACAAAACTCATTACACCATGTGTGACACGTCATCTAGTGCTAAGCACTGTGCATAGGAGATCAATTCCGAGTAAGTGTGTTTGGTAGGAATTAAAATTAGACTTTTCAGTAGATTGTGACGAAAGTTTTTGAAATGTGTGGTTGAAAAGTTGCGGGTCCCACGGAAAATGAGGTTAATATTGATTGTTTGACTATGACTAAAATTAAAATCAGATTTTAATCAAAACAAAACAGGCACGCCTCCCTTCTGCTAACCCTAAGGCAAAACATAAGCAATTAAAAGTCATGCCCCTTATCCTCTAGGGAAAAAACAAATAAAAAAATTTGACAGAGTTACAAATCCACTCAACTTATCAAGATTTAACAGACACTAACACTAACATAATGGAAACAACGATTAAAAAATTCGAATTTCACACTGATCTACATACCCGCTACTCATATACGTACATGCAGAGGAAAGGATAGAAGACAGAATCCCAATCAAACAGATAAAATGATGAATTGTGAGTTTATATAACAAACATTAAACTAAACTTGGAGCTTGATTGAAATTGCTAGTAGGAAATGGGATTTTGGGGTGAGTGCTGTGTATATACACATATACATACATACCAGGAATGAACTAATTTCTGCGACTGATGCTACTTTACCCTAAGACCTGAGAAATGGAGAATTGCGTGGGCGTATGGCTGAAATCCGGTTCGGGGGTTCAGTTATAAATCGTAGAGCTGTGGCCTATGGAAATATACTCTATTTTTCACAAAAAATAATATGAAACACATTCTGTAATGTACAAAATTTGGCCGTGTTTTTGAGTCACGTTTTTTTATAATATAATAATAATAATAATAATAATAACAACTTACTTTTAACTATACATTCTTTAAATAACAAATTTTACAAATGAATTCAAATTTTTTCAGTTTTTTAATCACACATTCTTTAAAAAAAAAAAAAATTTACTATTAAAAAATCTATTATCTAAAAAAATAGGACTCAAACAATTCCTTGAATTTGAGAATGAGTCAAAGAGACACCCACAAGGCCAAGTCCCAGCTATGACTGCAAGTTGTCTATCCATCATTATATCTCCTGTGTTGATACCAAATTTCAAGGGACATTTTTTTTTTCTAGCGCAAAAAGGAGCACCGTGAAATAGTAATATACTATGTTAGATTAACTTTCATTTAAACCCCCGTTTGACTCTCATTATTTGAAAATGAAAATGAGGAAAATAGTAGTTTTTAGAAAAATGAGTGATTGAAAAAAAAGAAATTTTTTTTTATTTACGGGTAATATTATTTTATGGAAGATTGTGTGGTTGAAAATAGGAGAGAGAAATATGTAATATAATGTAATTGAATTTAATGGGAATCAAACGGAGGTTTATTCTCAATTGTTTCGAGACGACAAACAATTTGAATACAATTTAAAGAAAACTTTAAAGATTTTGAATCCATTGAAATAAAAACATACAATAAATTTAAAATTATCATTAGCTAAGAATTTGTCAATTTTAATTATATTTATAATATATGTTTTGTTAGTCAAAGAACAAAGTAAGTGTCTTTTACCGAATAATATAAGAATAAAAATAATTGTAAAAAAGAAAAGAAAAGAATAATATTGCCTATCAAATTGGTTGCTAATTTTTCATTTTGGGAGAGATTTATTCTAACCTTATAATTTTCACATCCAAGTCGAATATCGACTGCTTTTGTCTAATTTATTGTTTGGAAGACAATTAGAGCATCTCTGAAAAATTCTCTATTTATAAAGAACATCTTATGTATAATAGAGAACATCTTTAAATTTATTGAGTAATTTTTTTTATACATTTCAACAAGTTTTCTATTTTGATTCTTTATTTTGTTTTTTCCAATGAACATTTAATAATTTCTCCACATATTTTATTTAAATATAATTTTTTTATAAATTAATGATCAATCAATTCAAATGTAATTTGAAAATTTTAAATTGTAGAGTATTAAAATTTGTAAAGTATTAAATACAATTATTATATATTAAATATAGAGAGTGAGTTTGACTCTATAAATTTGGAGAATCAAACACGCTTTCTATTCTAAAAAGTTAAAATAGAGAGTTTATTAAAACTCATTTTTAAGCATTGACTCTCTAAAATGGAAAGTATTTTGTATTTAAAGAGTTTATTGGAATTGCTCTTATACCTTTATTCTTAAATTAAAGCAAAAAAAAAAACCCAAAAAGAAAACGAAATATATATATATATATATATATATATATATATATGAAATCGATGATGCCTGGAAGCCGTGACAAGGGTAGGAGCCTAATTACACTCAATTTTAATGGCCATGTTGCTTATAGCGAGTACTGACACAGGAAGTTAATCTATGAACATATTTGGTAAAAGGCGTTGCTTATTTATAAATCGGGATAGCACAAAATCAGATTGTGTGAATTAAAATTCATAAGCTCGGTTTACAAGTTAGATACGCTAAAAAATATCAACTTACCAGACTTGTAAACTAGACTTATAAATTTTAGTCCACGCAAGAGACCCTGGCTAACAAGAAAACAAATTGTTTAGCCAAACATGCTCTAATTCAAGAAACAAAAGTACTAACTAAAAGACAATAAGGCTATGTTTGGCACACCGAATTATGCTGTGTGAGGAATTTAGAGTAAAATTAGAATGGATATTAAAAAGTAGCAAATTACAATGGATTAAAGTGGATAGTGTTCTATAATTTTCAATTCAAAACATAATCTTTGCACTATCGTTGTATAGCATAATACGAAGGTTGGGTTTAGGATGCTATCCACCTTAGTCCACTATAATACCATCCATCTAATATGATCCATTATAATTTTACACTAAATACTTTATACAGCATAATTTGGTGTGCCAAATGTGATTTAAGTGTCCACAGATTCAAGTTGTGTCTCAGAAGGCTAATGGACAATAAACTATTTTATACGAGTACAGATCTACTGTCTCTAGACTCCGATTCTCGTTCCCTCATCTGTTCCCCCAATTAAATGACGACATATCACCCAAAATTTCCACATCAATAAACAATGTTTAACAGATAATTGCCTTTTGTTAACACTGATTACTTATGTGTAAACTTTGCAAGAGGCGATATCTTTTAATTGGAGAACTAAGAAGGGGGCCGGGAGTTGAGGACAACAGATCTAGACTCATTTTATAGTTGCACTTTGTTAATAAAGTTCCACCATTCCTTCTATCTATACCGAGCAGCAGATAAAAAATCTTAACAAGAAGAAAAGCAATAACAGTCTACCAGATTTAAGATTAATGAACTAAAGCCTTTTTTTTTTCATACGAAATATTATTAAACAGTAAGCATAGAAGCCATCAATGTACAATGTTCAACCTATATGGAATAGTAAAAACAGCAACATGTCAACCAGCTGCATACTAGGTAAATTTAAACATCTGTAAAAAACCCAGGCATGCAGAAAAAGAACGCAGCAAGAACGCAGCAAAATCTTAGTGTTTTCCTTTCTAATCTGATGATTATTATACGACTTGTATCCTGAGAAGATAATCAACACAAATAGGTGAGCCTGTTTGCACATAAAGGTAATTCAATTTCATTAATGGAAAATATAAAAGTTTCAATGAACGGAAAAGGAGAGGTACCTTCTAGAAAATGATGGATATTTCTCTGTATGTTAGCTCAGGAAAATAAACTGAAACCACTTTTTTGTAGAGCATTGAAGAAAAGCAACATTGAAACCAATAATAACCATCCTTATAAAGCTGGTCAAATAATAAAAGAGATTCTAAAAGGAAATAGTCGAGTGCATCATATAAGTCTCCCTAGAGAATTCCTGAACCATAAAAAATTAAAGTCCATATACATCTATTACCCCAAATTTGGATGGGATATGACAATCCCATATCGTATTTGTGAACAGATTTTCCTTTCTCTGTCTCCCTTCCAGCAAGCCAAGCCAATCGCCCGAGAATGTTCTCAAAGTTCAATAACTTGCATGACATTATGCTTAGAAGCTTGTCCCTTGTTGCCTAATCATAGCATTAAGTTCTCCATCTTCACCAGTAACCTTTTCTGGGCTTTCGGCTATTCAATACACTGCCAAAAGTGGCCAGTGCATCTTGAAATTTACGGATTTTGAGGAAACCCCTTACCATGGCCACCTCACTCTCTGAGAACTTTGCTTTTGCCATTATCTGGTCTACAAGTTTAATTAGAACTTCCTCCATGTTCAAAGCACGAAGCCCTTCAGCCAACAGAGAGAATGAAGAAAATTCTGGGATATAGCCTTTCTCTATCATCTCAAAGGAAAAATCAATAGCTTCTTTAATAGAACCTCCGGTAGAACAAAGCCCTCGAAAAACAATTTTGTATGAGACAGCATCAGGAGGATCACTCTTTTCCTCCATTTCCCTGAAGAGTCTCATGGCTTCTTTTCCTCTTTTCCGCTTAAAAAGAGCTTGAATTACAGGATTATAAGCCTGTGGGGTCAAAACCATTCCCTTCATCTGGATGCTTCTGAGGAGCCTACTGGCAACCTCAGTTCTACCGGCTTTACACAGACCCTGTATCAGGGTCCCATAGGTGACAACATCTGGTTCACACCCATTTGAAGTCATGGCTTGAACAATGTCTGCCGCTTTTTTAATATCTCCTGCCCTGCAAAAGTGCGAAAGGAGGGAATTATAGGTAAATTTATCTGGTTTTAATCCTTCAATTATCATCTGATCCATGAGCTGAGCTGCTTCCTCCACCCTGTTGCTCTTACAGAGACCATCAATAAGAGTATTATAAGTGACCAAATTTCGTGAAACCCCTTGCAATTCCATCTGATCAAAAATCTCCTCCGCTTCTTCGAGTTTTTTTATTTTGCAGAACCCATCAATCAGAGTGTTATAAGTTATTACATTTCTAGCACAACCACTTGATTCCATGTCTTTTAGTAATTGCAGAGCTTGATCTAGCTTTCCTTTGCTGCACAGGCAGTCAATTAATATATTGTATGTGAACTCATCCGGTTGGCACCCTTTGGTTTTCATCTCTCTGAATAATTCAATTCCAATACTGAAGTTGCTGGTTGAGCAGAGACCTTGTATAAGAGAATTAAATGTAGATACATCAGGCAGGATTCCTTTACTTGTCAGAATATGTGCAAGTTCAGTAGCTTCTTGCACTTGGTTCTCTTTGCACAAGGTACTGATTATGGTGTTGTATGTGACGGTGTTTGGGGAACAATCCTTCAAAAACATCTGATTGAGAACTTCCATTGCCTCTTTAACTTCACCAATCTTACAAAGCCCAGAGATCACCGTGTTGTAGGCGAACACATCTGGATCAAACCCCTCCTGAAGCATCAAATCCAAGATCTCTAGAGCATGCTTCACATGCCCCACTTTGCATAAACCATTTATTAAAGTATTACACGTGAATTTGTCTGGACAAAACCCCTCGTTAGCCATTTCTTGAACAAAAATCAAGGCCTTCTCGATCCTACATTCTTTGCAAAACCCATTAATCAAAACATTTATCGTCACATTACTCCAAGGGCATTGAACTGCCACCATTTGTTCTCTAACCCTCAGTGCTCCTTCCAAATCTCCTTCCTCAATATAACCCTGCATTATCGTTGTGTAAGTCTTCTCATCGGGCACTAAACCATAGTCATGCATCTCCTCCATCATCAAAATTGCAGGCCTAATTTGATGTGCTTTACATAGGGCCTTTATTAATATATTAAACGTTGAAACATCGGGTTTCACATCTTTATTCAACATCCTAGAATGCACGGTTTCAACTAGTATCAACTTGTTTCCATTAACAAGAACATTCAACAGCGAATTATAACTGTGAGTTCCCGGTTTCACCCCAAACTCATTCTCCATCATATCAAGAACGCCTACAGCTTCATCATAAAACCCAAATTTCGCATAACTATCAATCAAAATGAAAAAAGTACCTTCCACAATTTCGACTCCTGAACGCTTCATATCGTCCAAGATTCGCCCTATCCTATCAAAAGACCCTGCAATTCCAAGCTTCCGAAGAACTTCTTCATATACAGGCAAAGTGGGTGTGAAATTCGGCTGCTTTGATGCCCATTCAAACAGTTGAAAAGCTGAATTTTCATTGTTTTCGCGACGAAGGGTTTCTAACAGTTGCTTAGTAGTGAAGTCCGGAGAAAGCCAAATGGTTGACGGAAGTGAGGAAGTCGAAGCTGAGAGTGAACAGAATTGATTTTCGCGGTGCTGAGAAAATGGGAATGAAGTTACTTTTAGGAGTTTTGAAGTGGGAGGGAAAGGGCGCTCTAGATTTCGAGGGTGGGTCCATGAATGGCACTTCAGGCAAGATGAAAATGCCATTGAAGCAATCAGACAAACACCTGGTGTGATTAAAGACAGGTAGAGTTTTGAACAGAGTTCTGGGACGCCTAGTAGAATGGTTTTAATTTACAAACCGAGCGGAAAAGAACCCAAAATAACGGATTGTTGTACCACCACTGCTACATAGCATTTACCTAGGAATGGCAATTGGGCTCGTCGGTTCGGACTGTTCGTGGCTCGGCTCGAAAAAAGTCCGAGCCGGCTCAGCTCGGGGCTCGGGTAAGCTCCGGCCGAGCCCCATTTTGGAGACACAGGCTTTGCCCGAGCCGACCCGTGAGCTCGCAAGATTTAAAAAAAAAAAAAAAAAAATCAAATCAAGCCTTAAAAGGTAGCAAAACTGCTGCCTTTTAAAGGCAATAAATCTGCTGCCTTTTAAGGCAGCAGATTAGAAGACTAATATCTTAAAAAAAAAAAAAAAAAAAAAATTAGTGGAGAAAACGAGCCACCTGGCTCGGCCCGTAAAAAGTCCGAGCAAAAGCTCGGGCCGAGCCTTTTTTTGGTTGAGCTTTTGCTCGGCCCTGCTCGAGCCCGCAAAAAAGCTCGGCTATTTTAACCGGGCCAAGCACGAGCCGAAACTTTAGGCTCGCGAGCCGATTCAGCCCGGCTCGTTTACACCCCTAGCATTACCGTAGCTAAATATTGAGAAAACTATTAGTTGTGAATTTTTCAATCACATCTGATGATGTCAAAATTTACTAAAAATTTGATTTTTAACAAAATATAGACATGAGCTTATGACGCACGAGCAGGATGCCAGTGTATTTAAATTCTCAATTTTTGAAAATTTTCTCACTGGGGTGACGTTTGATGCGTCGGATTAGACCAAATAAGAATTTAATGTCAATTATAATGAATATCACAAGGCTGAGTTATTGCGGTGCATAAATGTGGATATTAGTTTCTAAATTTTCATTTAAAAAGATGTCACTTATTATCTCTTTTTTAATCCATCTTAAACTCATCTCTAATTTCCGTAATATATTATATTGTCGATGGTGTAAATGGGTCTATTTTGAATGAAAAATTAAAGAATAATATCTACATTAAGCCACCAAAATACCATCTTACTACTATCCATTATAATTTTATACTAAATTTTTTTTATACAACCTAATCCATCGCACCAAATGTAGATATTATTCTTTTGCAACGTAAAACGATTAGGGTGCATCCCATTAACTAGTTACTGGAATTGTTTAACTAGTTGCTGAAAGGGTACAAACTACTCAAATGGTAACTGCTAATTTGCACTCAAAGACAAGATTCCATGGATAAATTATCCTCGTCGTCTTAAAAAAAAGGATAATATTTATTCCTCGGGCTGTTACATATCATCCATTTATATCAAACTACAAGTGAAATCACAAATAATACCATATACCAGCCATACATAAACATCGTTTGAAGTAATATAATGTCAAGGCACTTCTTGATGATTAAAGATATCTATAGCTAAGTTTATGTTTACCATCCCACAAACCGTAGAAACTCGAATCATGTAAAGCGATTAAATAATCCCGTACTTAGCCGGCACGGCTCTTAATAACATTGAGATCCATTTCAGTTGGATCAGTTGCTTCTAAGTCTCCACTTGACTTACATCTAGCTCCCTCTTGAATCTGTCTTTTGAGCTAGCATAAATCATCTTGCTTTTAACCCTTGCAGCATCAGGAGGCCTTCATGGCAAGAGCAACACGGTCATTTGAAAGGTAAATGTGCAACAGTTATGTTACAACTTGAACAATGGGGTGGAGTGAGAACTTACCATTTTTAGGCTTGGAGAGAATTCGACTGCCCGCTAATTCAAAGAGGAGAGAATTTTCTCAACGATAATGAAGGCCCTGTGACCCGTTTATTAGGTGGCTCATGGAGTTCTTATGTCGTGGGAACCTTTATGTACAATTCTACGGTATGAGTGGAAAATAAAGTAATTGCGCGACGCCGCTTAATTGGATAAAAACATGAAATTGTTTGAGCCTCGGCTTAAGAAATTCCACGCGGACTAAACTTTCAAATTTTGAATTCATTTATTTGGGAAAGAAAAATAGCAATGAAGGTCCCCAACCTTTTAGTTTGGTCTTAACCTTAGAAAACGGGCATTTAAAATCTCAACATATTTCACTTTAGTAGCACTTTGAAAATGAAATTTTAATAAAAATTAATGAAATATATGTAAATTGCTATTTTTTTTCTAGACATTTATAGATTGAAGAGAAACATGTAGTCAGTTTTTAGAAAATTATTTCCATTTTACATAGTTTAAGATAGTACATAACATAGAAAATAAAACTTTTCGGACAAAAATTGAAATTAAACACTTACGGAACATGATCGACAAGACATACTGATCTTTATTATATTATATTAGTAAATTTTATTTCAGTATTACAAAAGTTTTTAAATTGTTGTAAATTCCTTATAATCAGAATCTTAACCAGTAATTAACATACAGCTCTTTCTCCATTCTTTTGTTCGTGTTTTCTTTTGTCTAATTTTATGAACAAGAATCTTTGTAATTATTGTAATCAACTAATTTAAATGAACTAAAACAGGTGTAAAATTAATGTTGAAAAATTACGCCGATATTGTGCTTTTTATATTTACAGAACGTATCTTATACATTCACGAATTCGAATCAAAGTCTCGACTTACCGAATTTAGATTTGAGATGATAAATAATAATTATTGAATCTGATTCCAAATACATGAATACGGATTCATCCATTTCCATTCTTGAATTTCAACCTAACATGAAATCAAAGAATATTAGTTAATTTCTGAAATCAAATATGACGAAAAAAAATTTGAAATAAGGAGAATTAGATGCAAGTGATGGCGATCGGCCGAGGCAAATGTCTGACACACTTTCCTTAATATGAATTTACCCCGTATCGGTGTTAACGATTTTCCGACAATTATCTCCCAAGATACAACAATCTCGTCAAGTCATTGGAGCACTCCAAATGGCTTAGACCAACGAATTCGAAAGGAATTCCATCTCTACCTTGACTATAATTTGAATGCATGATATAATCACTTCTGTTACGCCTCGATTATTCGCGCCTCGATACCGAAGTGCCATCTCACCACCGAGGCCGAGATCAAGTAGACCCTACGTAGAACCGTTTACTCCGACCTGAAAACGACCCTCCCCAAACTTCTCCGAAGTGATATATCGATTCCTACTATTGATCTGCCGAAGCATCTCACCTCCGAGGTCGAGATCAAGTGGACCTCGGTTAGAAGATCCCCCGCCAATTTAAGATTTGTCCTGCACCTAAAGCTTAAATTGATTTGACGTCTCCATGAGGCTATTTGATGTGACTTATTAACTTTATGTCAATTCAACTCGGGGGAAACAAACTATCCGCCCACTCTACAAGCGCAGCTGATTGACGCCTATGAGCAAACGCTTCATACCGTCAGATGTACACACGCGTTCCACATCCAGCGGTTCATACCACCTATAAATACCCAAGGTTTGGCAAGAGGTAAAGGTAATGAAACTCTCAATACATAGCATTCCATAACAAGTTTATATATTCTCCTCCCCCTTTATTGATTGATTTGTGTAGCCCCT
>NW_019263695.1:380078-384810 GCF_002742605.1 Olea europaea var. sylvestris | reverse complement strand
CTCCACATTGAATGCAGTACCAGTGTTGGCATATGATAATGCCCCTGCTGAAGCGGGACCATCTCAAAGAACTGATAACAATAAGAAGAAAAAGAAGAGGTTAAACAGACCTTTGGAAAGAGCAAGGTTTTGTACGTTCCATCAACTATATGGACATGACACTAGTGAGTGTTGTGACGCCAATCGATGCTCTGATCGAAGCAACCCACACACTTCCAGCAGGAACGAACACCCTCGAAGATCCGCCTCTCCGAGGAGGGGAAGGAGAGGTCACAGGGAACAATCTCCTCAGATAAGAGAATCAAGGGACCGAGGCCAATCCAGACAGGGAAACCAAGCCCAATTCGCTGGAAGCCAGGTCATCAAGGAAATTGATACCATCATTGGGGGACCCCACGTCGATGGCAACACCAGGAATGCCCAGAGAAATTATACAAGAGAAGCTAAGGATCCTCCGATGATCACCTACATTGTCGACGAATCAAAATCAGCAAACAAGATGGCCCCAATCACCTTCTCCCAGGAAGACTCAGAGGGAGTTCACCATCCCCATTGCGACGCTTTGGTTGTAAGAGCCGTAGTGGCTAGAAACGGATTGAAACGCATGCTCGTTGACAATGGCAATTTCGTGAACATATTGTTCGGCTCCACTTTTGACAAAATGTAAATTGAACATGGGTTAATCCCCATGATCGACCCACTGTTCGGATTCACTGGGGACAGCATCATCCCACGAGGGCGGATCACCCTGCCTGTGGAAATGGGTTCGCTCCCCCTGGTCGCCCAGCATTTCATGGAATTTCTGGTGGTAGATCATAGGTCGGCTTATCATGGAGTATTGGGCAGACCCGCTCTAAAAGACCTTTGGGCTGTGACGTCCATTCACTATCTGTGTATGAAATTCCCAACTGAACATGGGATTGCAACAGTCCGGGCGATCAGATGGGCTCCAGGGCATGCTACCTAAACTCACTGCGTAAATCTAAGCCCCGAACTGTCAATGTAATCCTAGCCGAAGTACCCGCTGAAGTCGGTACGGAAGTGGAAATGCTCGACGCCCCTGAACAAGGACATACCTCTGAACAAGAGGAAGATGTCGTCATGGAAGAGGCCCCTGAACAAGGACACCCTCTTGATGAGTTAGACCCCCGAATAATCGATTATGAACCAAATGCGACCCCCATGGAAGAACTGAAAACTTTCCCAGTCAATCCAGAAGACCCCAATTAAGTCTTGCGCATAGGGAAGTCATTATCGCCTGAAGCAAAAATTGAGATGATACGATTCCTGAAAGAAAACCTGGATGTCTTCGCATGGAAACATGAAGATATGGTGGGAATAGATCCTAGGATCAGTTGCCATCACCTTAACATCAACCCCTCCTATGTTCCCCATAGACAGAAGAGGCGTGCCCTGAACCCGGAACGGTATGAGGCGCTGAAAGACGAAGTAAGTAAACTTAGCCGCAGTGGTTTCATCAGAGAGGCCATATATCCGAGGTGGATATCCAACCCGGTTCTGGTGAAAAAGTCCAGCGGGAAGTGGAGGGTCTGTGTGGACTTCACGAACCTGAATAAGGCGTGTCCCAAGGACAGCTTCCCACTTCCAAGAATTGATCAACTGGTGGACTCCACTGCTGGGCATGAACTACTGAGTTTCATGGATGCGTACTCAGGGTACAACCAGATATCCATGTTCCGACCTGATGAGGAAGCTACATCATTCATTACGGACAGGGGGTTGTATTGCTACAAAGTTATGCCCTTCGGATTGAAAAATATCGGGGCCACATACCAGAGGTTAGTCAACATGATGTTTGCCGAACTCATTGGCAAAACCATAGAGGTCTACGTGGACGACATGTTGGTCAAAAGCCTCCAGGCGGCCGAACACGTGAGTCACATTGACCAAACCTTCCAGATACTCAGACATGAAGCTGATCCCCCTCAAGTGCACTTTCGGAGTGGCATCAGGCCAGTTCTTGGGATACATTGTAAATCAGAGAGGAATTGAGGTAAATCCGGCAAAGGTAGCGGCCTTACTAGAAATGAGGTCACCTCAGAAGCCGAAGGAGGTCCAAAGTCTCAATGGCCGGATAGCTGCACTCAGCCGCTTCATCTCCAGAGCCACTGATAAAAGCTTACCTTTCTTCAATGTATTGAAGCAAGGAAAGAGATTCCAATGGATTTCGGAGTGCCAAGAAGCCTTCGAGTCTCTGAAGAAACACCTTGGGGAAGCACCCCTCCTGTCGAAACCCCAGCTGGATGAATCTCTGTTACTGTATCTAGCAGTTTCAGACGTGGCAGTCAGCGCGGTCCTAACCAGGGAAGAAAATGAGCGTCAATTGCCGGTGTATTACATCAGCAAAGCACTTCTCCCAGCTGAAACACGCTACTCCGACATGGAAAAACTGGCACTCGCACTTATCACAACCTCAAGAGAGCTGAGGCCATATTTCCAAGCCCACTCAATACAAGTCCTCACCAATTTCCCTTTAAGGCAAGTGATGCAGAAAACGGACGCGTCGGGACGCCTGCTGAAATGGGCTATCGAGCTCAGCGAGTTCGATCTCACGTTCCGACCTAGACACGCTATCAAGGGCCAAGCCCTTGTCGATTTTATGGTCGAGTTTACCAAAGCCCCAGAAATGGAGGCCATAATAGAACCGACAGAGCCCCTCACATGGAAATTGTTTGTAGATGGGTCTTCAGGAGAGGCTGGCGCGGGGGCAGGAATCGTGTTGGAGAGCCCGGAAGGCCATTTGCTAAATTGTGCGGTAAGATTCGGCTTCAGAGCCTCGAACAACGGGGCCGAATATGAGGCCCTTCTGGCAGGTCTAAGGCTCGCTAAGGAAATGCAGGTATGGAAGCTCCTAGCAAGTAGTGATTCTCAGCTCGTAGTAAATCAGGTAAATGGGGATTTCGCAGCCAAAGATGGTAACATGCTTGCGTACTTGAAGCTGGTTCTGGACATAATTCCCCATTTCGAAAGGTTCGAACTGACTCAAGTCCCTCGTCTAGAAAATGCCCATGCAGATGCCCTCTCAAAGTTAGCCAGCAGCATGGACTCAGAGCTTCTAAACATCGTCCCCATTGAGCACTTATCGAAGCCCTCAACCTTCGAAAGAGAAGAGTTACTGTGGATAGAAGGCACCCCATTGTGGATGCAGCCCATAATCGCGTATCTGAAGGAACAAACACTGCCTGCTTCCAGAGGCGAAGCAAGAAAATTAAGAAGAAGGGCTGCACACTTCGTCCTTCAAGAAGACACCCTTTACAAGAGAGGCTTCGCTTCGCCCTTTCTTCGATGTGTGGGCGGCGAAGAGGCCACATACATACTCAGAGAGATACATGAAGGGATCTGCGAAAATCACTCCGGAGGGACGGCTCCGGCACACAAGGTTCTCCGTGAAGGCTACTTCTGGCCAACCCTAAAAAGGGATGCTTGCCAATTTGTCCAGAAATGTGACAAGTGCCAGCACTTCTCTAACGTGCAAAGACAGCTTGCTCAGAGCCTCTTTGTAGTGACCAGCCCTTGGCCATTCGCCAAGTGGGGCATCGACTTCATTGGTCCACTCCCAAAAGGGAGGGGAAGCGCAACTTTCTCCATTGTCGCCATCGACTACTTCACTAAATGGGTCGAGGCAGAACCCCTGGCCCGAATCACCGAGGCTATTACTATGAAGTTCGTTTGGAAAAACGTCATTTGTAGATTCGGCATCCCCCACTCCATTGTCTCTGATAATGGGCGGCAGTTCGACAATAGGAAGATGCGAGACTTATGCGACGAACTGGGCATAAAGAAGGACTTCTCGACTCCGCATCACCCTCGGCAAATGGACAGGTTGAAGCAGTGAACAAGACTATCAAGCACACCCTGAAAAGGAAACTGGATGCCTCGAAAGGCGCCTGGGTTGACGAACTCCCCAACGTCCTCTGGGCCATCAGAACGACTTGCCGGACTGCAACCGGCGAATCCCCATTTTCCATGACCTACGGAGCCGAAACAATGAGTTCGGTCGAAGTTGGGGTCCCATCACATCGACGGATACATTTCAATGAGATCAGCAACGACGAGGCACGAATAAGTGAACTGCACCTCCTTGAGGAAAAGAGAGAGACTTCCCAAATGACCTTGGCAAAATATCATCGCAAGATGACCCGCTTTTACAACTCCAAGGTCAGAAACAGAACTCTCCGCTTGGGCGACCTCATCCTCAAAAGAGTGTTCCAATCTTCAAAACCAACCGGTCAGGAGTTTTCGGCCCGAACTGGGAAGGCTCTTACCGCATTCGAGGGGAATCCCGACCTGGTACCTACGAGATCGAAGATATGTCAGGAAGGATGCTACCTCACAAGTGGAACATCGAGCACTTGAGAAAATACTACCAGTGATAAGACTGTTCCGATCTGATCCTAAGGTGTCATAGCGAATCGGTTGTTTCGATCTGATCTTGGTTGTAAAGTTTCTTAAGTGATGGAATCGCCTTTGTAAAGGGTGGTGTAATTTATCTTAGTAATGAATTTCCAGTTCCAAACCAGATCAGCTAGGGAATAGCTTCCTCAATTCTTCGGAAGGTTCATTTGAGCGATCTGATTGTCAATTATTAGCTGATTACCAAGCGGTTCCTCATGTTTCCCCAATTGGTCTGACCTCAGATTATTAAGAAGTTGAAGTTAGGAATCACTTCCTGCTCACTTAAGTGTTTGGACTTATGTTTGCTTAAGCGGAC
>NW_019263695.1:346207-379832 GCF_002742605.1 Olea europaea var. sylvestris | reverse complement strand
CTCCTGGGCCTCTGGAGCCTCCTCAGTAACTTTATCAGGCCGACCTCCAGTTGGTCCCCCAAACTCTGCCTCCAGTTGAGAGATGTCCAGAGTATGATGCACCTCCTTCAGTCGACCCAGTAGGCTTTGGGCACTCCACGAGGCCCAGAAGTTGGCGAAGTCGTCGTAAAGAGGATGATCTTCGAAGTGGTCAATAAAATTCTGGACTGCCACCTCCCCCGCAGACTTCAATTCTTCCTTCAAAGAGGCGATCTCCTCTGACTGGGCCTCTGTCTGCTGCTTCAGCTCTGTATTTTCTCTGTTATAGGCCTCCAGAGCATGGGGGCGAGCTTGTGGTGCTCGTTAGCGTGGTCAAGTCGCCGAGTCACAGCAGCCACTTGGCACTCCACTTCGTAGAGCTCTTTCTTCAGCCGCTCCACCTCTGCTTGCGCAGCAGTAAGCTGGACCTCAGCAGCTTTCTTTCCCTCCTCTGCCTTGGTGGCTTTGGCCTGGGCCGCTCGCACAGCATCCCCATAATGCATCGCCTCCTCGAGGCGCTTGGCGAGGTCCTCCCTTTTGGAGTTTAGATCCTTCACCAAGCCCTCGAGTTGGATGCTTGTGCTTAGTGCCCAGGCCACGCAGGCACTGTTCACCACCACCAAATCTTCGGTCGTTGTGGTCCCTCCACTCTTCGGTCCAATATTTGCTATGGACCACCGCCACCGCAGCTGTCTCTGGAGGAAGAGCCTCCAACACCTCCCTTACGGGCTCCTCTTGATTGGTGCCCAGGAAATCAACCTCTTTGGTGGAGTGGGCCCTTTTTCTCCTCTGCTGCCCCGAAACTTGTTCAATGGGTACGGCAGCAGGGGTGCTGTGTCCGAGGCAGCGACAGGCTCTGCTGGAGCGGGGCTTCTCTCCGGGAGNAGTTCCTCCTCCAACTTTACAAAGCTTGGACGCACCTGACGCGAACGCCCCATTGGCTCATCGCCTCGGACGCTGCGTTTCCTTCCATGCTTTACAAAGTTTCAGCCATCTCCCCACGCATCGACCTTTTTCCGTCAACGCATCGGTGCGAGATGAGTTCCTCCTCCAACTTTACAAAGTTTGGACGCACCTGACGTGAACGCCCCATTGGGTCATCGCCTCGGACGCTGCGTTTCCTCCCATGCTTTACAAAGTTTCAGCTATCCCCACGCGTCGACCTGTTCTGTCAGTGCATCGACGGCAGATGACGTCTTTCTCCAACTTCACAAAGCTGGGACGCGCCTGACGCGAATGCCCCGCATCTGCCTATTATCCTAACCTCGGCTGCTGCGACGAATCGACCCACTCGCGGCCCGGTCAGGAAAACAAATCCACGCATAATATAAATATTCATTCCCGGATTTGGGGGACCATTGTTACGCCTCGATTATTCGCGCCTCGATACCGAAGTGCCATCTCACCACCGAGGCCGAGATCAAGTAGACCCTACGCAGAACCATTTACTCCGACCTGAAAACGACCTTCCCGAAGTTTCTCCGAACGATTCCTACTACTGATCTGTCGAAGCATCTCACCTCCGAGGTCGAGATCAAGTGGGCCCCGGTTAGAAGATCCGCCGCCAATTTAAGATTTGTCCTGCACCTAAGGCTTAAATTGATTTGACGTCTCCATGAGGCTATTTGATGTGACTTATCAACTTTATGTCAATTTAACTCAGGGGAACACAAACTGTCCGCCCACTCTACAAGCGCGGCTGATTAACGCCTATGAGCAGATGCTTTATACCGTCAGATGTACACACGCGTTCCACATCCAGCGGTTCATACCACCTATAAATACCCAAGGTTTGGCAAGAGGCAAAGATAATGAAACTCTCAATACATAGCATTCCATAACAAGTTTATATATTCTCCTCCCCCTTTATTGATTGATTTGTGTAGCCCCTGGGCACTGTTCCGACCACCCAAGCCTGACTTGACAATCGGAGTGTATACGGCCGCCGCCACCCCCATTGGTTCCGGCCGTGTGCGCCTGACCGTTTGTTCATTTCGCAGGGAGGAATACATGGAGTAGCTATAAGTTGGCCACGTGAAGGAGCCATTTTTGGAGGTCAACAACTTCTACAAAGTATTTGATGTATCATGACATAACATGAATAATATGGAATTTTAAATGAACGTCTAAGGGGTCCTATATATAGAAATTGAAAGGATGTGGGTGAAGGGACAAGCCTCAAATTCAACATTTTTCATGAAAAGTTGAAACACTTCATTTCAAACTTGCATCCTTTCGAAAAGTTATAACACTTCATTCTTCCAACTTTGGAGCACAATTTATCATTCATTCGAAATTGATTTCGAGATTTCAAACATACCACGACGATCTACTCGACGAGTAGAATAAGTTGGTCTATTTACTTTTGTAATTGACCATCAGATCAAATCCGAATATTTGACCAAAGTTGAAATGAAGTCACACATTTTCATTTTTCCAGTTTTACACTTAACCAATTTTCGGTTAATTTTTTGAACTAATTCCAACAATTAATACACACGGAGATGTTATTAGTTTATAAATTACTTTATTAAAAAAATGAGTCGATTGATCCAACCGAGCTACAGAATTTCAGCCGTTGACATCATATTTGAATCATCAAGATAATGCAACTCAACTGGAGATGGGGTCCACCAAAGATTCTTTCCTACATCGCTGCGTTCGTTCAACGCTACCTTCAATCATAATTTCTTATTTTTTTGCTTATGAAATTCATAATTAGTAATTCTTGATTGGTAAAAATGAAAATCAGAATTTAAATTGAAGTCACAGTTAATAATTAATTTCATATCTCATGAGATCTATAATTTCTAAACCACACAGTTTATTATTTTTTTATAAAAATCTAATAAAATTTTGATTTTAAATCTCTGCTGACCTCAAAAAAGTGTACCTTCAACGTGACCAATAAATTCCAAAACCTCATGTTCATGTAAACTATTAACCACACATGGCCTCCTCCAGTGAGGGTGGAGTTGGTCACAAGCACTTCGACAATCAAGTTAGTTGGTAAGTAGATATATGAGTTGAGAAGAATTTAACCATGAGCATCCAACGTAAAAGAAGGTCGATTTTGGGGAGTAAAAAGTCAAATAGTAATATGACTAAGTTATAATTTGAAAATCTAAACTTAAATTACCTTCAAATAACACTAAGTGTGAACTTTTATAGTAGAAAAGGAAAAGTAAGAACCGTCGGATGAACAAACACGTGACATAATTTGTGCGGCTGACGTCTCTGATCTTAGACATCAATCAATCATAAAGCTTAAATGTTAATACCATTTTAACATCCATAATGCCTAGCTTGCGATTGTGGACTTGACTGGATAGGTTAATAGTGACGATTATGACAGTAAATTGTCATATCAATCACATAAAAAAGATTGCTTTAGAAATCTTGTGACGAGTTCCTTTTGCGGATTCTCCTCCACTCATGGAGGCTCTTACTTGGGGAGGGTCAATAATATTTGATAGGATCGATAGACACATGAGTTTGGTCACTTGCATGGGCCCTGCTTTTGTTCGCCACGTCTGCACGTGAGAGGTATTTGGGCATAACAATCTCCTTGTGACTTTCATAATCTTAAAAAACTAATAATTATTTGGTATAGAACTAAGCGCAGGGAATGCTCAACAATCGATGTCATGTGGTGCTTTTCTTTTATTAGTAATAATAATAATAATTTTGAACCATATAGTAAAAATCGAATGTGCATTGCTATTGCATGAATGTATTCATAATTAGATGAATTCTTAATATTGAAGATATATTATTTAGATTGCAGACGCTTTATACCGTCAGATGTACACACGCGTTCCACATCCAGCGGTTCATACCACCTATAAATACCCAAGGTTTGGCAAGAGGCAAAGGTAATGAAACTCTCAATACATAGCATTCCATAACAAGTTTATATATTCTCCTCCCCCTTTATTGATTGATTTGTGTAGCCCCTGGGCACTGTTCCGACCACCCAAGCCTGACTTGACAATCGGAGTGTATACGGCCGCCGCCACCCCCATTGGTTCCGGCCGTGTGCGCCTGACCGTTTGTTCATTTCGCAGGGAGGAATACATGGAGTAGCTATAAGTTGGCCACGTGAAGGAGCCATTTTTGGAGGTCAACAACTTCTACAAAGTATTTGATGTATCATGACATAACATGAATAATATGGAATTTTAAATGAACGTCTAAGGGGTCCTATATATAGAAATTGAAAGGATGTGGGTGAAGGGACAAGCCTCAAATTCAACATTTTTCATGAAAAGTTGAAACACTTCATTTCAAACTTGCATCCTTTCGAAAAGTTATAACACTTCATTCTTCCAACTTTGGAGCACAATTTATCATTCATTCGAAATTGATTTCGAGATTTCAAACATACCACGACGATCTACTCGACGAGTAGAATAAGTTGGTCTATTTACTTTTGTAATTGACCATCAGATCAAATCCGAATATTTGACCAAAGTTGAAATGAAGTCACACATTTTCATTTTTCCAGTTTTACACTTAACCAATTTTCGGTTAATTTTTTGAACTAATTCCAACAATTAATACACACGGAGATGTTATTAGTTTATAAATTACTTTATTAAAAAAATGAGTCGATTGATCCAACCGAGCTACAGAATTTCAGCCGTTGACATCATATTTGAATCATCAAGATAATGCAACTCAACTGGAGATGGGGTCCACCAAAGATTCTTTCCTACATCGCTGCGTTCGTTCAACGCTACCTTCAATCATAATTTCTTATTTTTTTGCTTATGAAATTCATAATTAGTAATTCTTGATTGGTAAAAATGAAAATCAGAATTTAAATTGAAGTCACAGTTAATAATTAATTTCATATCTCATGAGATCTATAATTTCTAAACCACACAGTTTATTATTTTTTTATAAAAATCTAATAAAATTTTGATTTTAAATCTCTGCTGACCTCAAAAAAGTGTACCTTCAACGTGACCAATAAATTCCAAAACCTCATGTTCATGTAAACTATTAACCACACATGGCCTCCTCCAGTGAGGGTGGAGTTGGTCACAAGCACTTCGACAATCAAGTTAGTTGGTAAGTAGATATATGAGTTGAGAAGAATTTAACCATGAGCATCCAACGTAAAAGAAGGTCGATTTTGGGGAGTAAAAAGTCAAATAGTAATATGACTAAGTTATAATTTGAAAATCTAAACTTAAATTACCTTCAAATAACACTAAGTGTGAACTTTTATAGTAGAAAAGGAAAAGTAAGAACCGTCGGATGAACAAACACGTGACATAATTTGTGCGGCTGACGTCTCTGATCTTAGACATCAATCAATCATAAAGCTTAAATGTTAATACCATTTTAACATCCATAATGCCTAGCTTGCGATTGTGGACTTGACTGGATAGGTTAATAGTGAACTCGCGGCCCGGTCAGGAAAACAAATCCACGCATAATATAAATATTCATTCCCGGATTTGGGGGACCACTGTTACGCCTCGATTATTCGCGCCTCGATACCGAAGTGCCATCTCACCACCGAGGCCGAGATCAAGTAGACCCTACGCAGAACCATTTACTCCGACCTGAAAACGACCCTCCCGAAGTTTCTCCGAAGTGATATATCGATTCCTACTACTGATCTGCCGAAACATCTCACCTCCGAGGTCGAGATCAAGTGGGCCCCGGTTAGAAGATCCGCCGCCAATTTAAGATTTTTCCTGCACCTAAGGCTTAAATTGATTTGACGTCTCCATGAGGCTATTTGATGTGACTTATCAACTTTATGTCAATTTAACTCGGGGGAACACAAACTGTCCGCCCACTCTACAAGCGCGGCTGATTGACGCCTATGAGCAGACGCTTTATACCGTCAGATGTACACACGCGTTCCACATCCAGCGGTTCATACCACCTATAAATACCCAAGGTTTGGCAAGAGGCAAAGGTAATGAAACTCTCAATACATAGCATTCCATAACAAGTTTATATATTCTCCTCCCCCTTTATTGATTGATTTGTGTAGCCCTTGGGCACTGTTCCGACCACCTAAATCTGACTTGACCGTCGGAGTGTATACAGTCGCCACCACCCCCGTCGGTTCCGGCCGTGTGCGCCTAACAGTTTGTTCATTTCGCAGGGAGGAATACATGGAGTAGCTATAAGTTGGCCACGTGAAGGAGCCATTTTTGGAGGTCAACAACTTCTACAAAGTATTTGATGTATCATGACATAACATGAATAATATGGAATTTTAAATGAACGTCTAAGGGGTCCTATATATAGAAATTGAAAGGATGTGGGTGAAGGGACAAGCCTCAAATTCAACATTTTTCATGAAAAGTTGAAACACTTCATTTCAAACTTGCATCCTTTCGAAAAGTTATAACACTTCATTCTTCCAACTTTGGAGCACAATTTATCATTCATTCGAAATTGATTTCGAGATTTCAAACATACCACGACGATCTACTCGACGAGTAGAATAAGTTGGTCTATTTACTTTTGTAATTGACCATCAGATCAAATCCGAATATTTGACCAAAGTTGAAATGAAGTCACACATTTTCATTTTTCCAGTTTTACACTTAACCAATTTTCGGTTAATTTTTTGAACTAATTCCAACAATTAATACACACGGAGATGTTATTAGTTTATAAATTACTTTATTAAAAAAATGAGTCGATTGATCCAACCGAGCTACAGAATTTCAGCCGTTGACATCATATTTGAATCATCAAGATAATGCAACTCAACTGGAGATGGGGTCCACCAAAGATTCTTTCCTACATCGCTGCGTTCGTTCAACGCTACCTTCAATCATAATTTCTTATTTTTTTGCTTATGAAATTCATAATTAGTAATTCTTGATTGGTAAAAATGAAAATCAGAATTTAAATTGAAGTCACAGTTAATAATTAATTTCATATCTCATGAGATCTATAATTTCTAAACCACACAGTTTATTATTTTTTTATAAAAATCTAATAAAATTTTGATTTTAAATCTCTGCTGACCTCAAAAAAGTGTACCTTCAACGTGACCAATAAATTCCAAAACCTCATGTTCATGTAAACTATTAACCACACATGGCCTCCTCCAGTGAGGGTGGAGTTGGTCACAAGCACTTCGACAATCAAGTTAGTTGGTAAGTAGATATATGAGTTGAGAAGAATTTAACCATGAGCATCCAACGTAAAAGAAGGTCGATTTTGGGGAGTAAAAAGTCAAATAGTAATATGACTAAGTTATAATTTGAAAATCTAAACTTAAATTACCTTCAAATAACACTAAGTGTGAACTTTTATAGTAGAAAAGGAAAAGTAAGAACCGTCGGATGAACAAACACGTGACATAATTTGTGCGGCTGACGTCTCTGATCTTAGACATCAATCAATCATAAAGCTTAAATGTTAATACCATTTTAACATCCATAATGCCTAGCTTGCGATTGTGGACTTGACTGGATAGGTTAATAGTGACGATTATGACAGTAAATTGTCATATCAATCACATAAAAAAGATTGCTTTAGAAATCTTGTGACGAGTTCCTTTTGCGGATTCTCCTCCACTCATGGAGGCTCTTACTTGGGGAGGGTCAATAATATTTGATAGGATCGATAGACACATGAGTTTGGTCACTTGCATGGGCCCTGCTTTTGTTCGCCACGTCTGCACGTGAGAGGTATTTGGGCATAACAATCTCCTTGTGACTTTCATAATCTTAAAAAACTAATAATTATTTGGTATAGAACTAAGCGCAGGGAATGCTCAACAATCGATGTCATGTGGTGCTTTTCTTTTATTAGTAATAATAATAATAATTTTGAACCATATAGTAAAAATCGAATGTGCATTGCTATTGCATGAATGTATTCATAATTAGATGAATTCTTAATATTGAAGATATATTATTTAGATTCGCTTGTTTTACCCATATCTTTATCCATTAATACACTAGCTGAGATTTTTATTTATATTATATTTTAGCAAGAGAAAAAGAATATTTCATAAGGTCATCCTTAGACATAGGAACGAAAACATCAACTCCAAAATGAGCCTTGAACAATCATAAGAGAATATAAAGAAAAACGGGTCAATGCTACTGCCAATGTACAAATACATACTCGCACAAGTGAGCGCAAGAGGGAAAGCAAGGTATATGTGCTGGCCTTCCTCATGGGTGAGAGGAGGTAGTACAAATCACTTGTTGGCATGAGCAACCAAAGGGAGCATGCCGACTCTCTTTGCACTTATGCAGAATTCAAGTCAAAAATAGCTCGTAGGGACGAGAGATGAAAAGTGATTTCCGAATGCTCGGGTACACTAAATCCATGAATGAAAGAATGATGGAGGAACATAAAACAATGATACGAACCGAGGAGTGCTATGCAACATTGCATAACAAACTTCCTAAATTAAAAAAAATAAATCAATCAATCAATGCATTGTTTTTTCTTTAAGAAAAAAACTGTAAAATATATACAAATATTAATTTGATGCATTTTACTATTTACATGAAACTAGGTTTGGGGTAAGCTAAAATGACAGCTATATCTCTTCAACTAGTTGATCGATCCATTGAGCCTCCACATGGATTTATTGAATATGTCTACACTACCATAAAAGAGAGAGTGAATTGATTTCGAGATTTCAAACATACCACGACGATCTACTCGACGAGTAGAATAAGTTGGTCTATTTACTTTTGTAATTGACCATCAGATCAAATCCGAATATTTGACCAAAGTTGAAATGAAGTCACACATTTTCATTTTTCCAGTTTTACACTTAACCAATTTTCGGTTAATTTTTTGAACTAATTCCAACAATTAATACACACGGAGATGTTATTAGTTTATAAATTACTTTATTAAAAAAATGAGTCGATTGATCCAACCGAGCTACAGAATTTCAGCCGTTGACATCATATTTGAATCATCAAGATAATGCAACTCAACTGGAGATGGGGTCCACCAAAGATTCTTTCCTACATCGCTGCGTTCGTTCAACGCTACCTTCAATCATAATTTCTTATTTTTTTGCTTATGAAATTCATAATTAGTAATTCTTGATTGGTAAAAATGAAAATCAGAATTTAAATTGAAGTCACAGTTAATAATTAATTTCATATCTCATGAGATCTATAATTTCTAAACCACACAGTTTATTATTTTTTTATAAAAATCTAATAAAATTTTGATTTTAAATCTCTGCTGACCTCAAAAAAGTGTACCTTCAACGTGACCAATAAATTCCAAAACCTCATGTTCATGTAAACTATTAACCACACATGGCCTCCTCCAGTGAGGGTGGAGTTGGTCACAAGCACTTCGACAATCAAGTTAGTTGGTAAGTAGATATATGAGTTGAGAAGAATTTAACCATGAGCATCCAACGTAAAAGAAGGTCGATTTTGGGGAGTAAAAAGTCAAATAGTAATATGACTAAGTTATAATTTGAAAATCTAAACTTAAATTACCTTCAAATAACACTAAGTGTGAACTTTTATAGTAGAAAAGGAAAAGTAAGAACCGTCGGATGAACAAACACGTGACATAATTTGTGCGGCTGACGTCTCTGATCTTAGACATCAATCAATCATAAAGCTTAAATGTTAATACCATTTTAACATCCATAATGCCTAGCTTGCGATTGTGGACTTGACTGGATAGGTTAATAGTGACGATTATGACAGTAAATTGTCATATCAATCACATAAAAAAGATTGCTTTAGAAATCTTGTGACGAGTTCCTTTTGCGGATTCTCCTCCACTCATGGAGGCTCTTACTTGGGGAGGGTCAATAATATTTGATAGGATCGATAGACACATGAGTTTGGTCACTTGCATGGGCCCTGCTTTTGTTCGCCACGTCTGCACGTGAGAGGTATTTGGGCATAACAATCTCCTTGTGACTTTCATAATCTTAAAAAACTAATAATTATTTGGTATAGAACTAAGCGCAGGGAATGCTCAACAATCGATGTCATGTGGTGCTTTTCTTTTATTAGTAATAATAATAATAATTTTGAACCATATAGTAAAAATCGAATGTGCATTGCTATTGCATGAATGTATTCATAATTAGATGAATTCTTAATATTGAAGATATATTATTTAGATTCGCTTGTTTTACCCATATCTTTATCCATTAATACACTAGCTGAGATTTTTATTTATATTATATTTTAGCAAGAGAAAAAGAATATTTCATAAGGTCATCCTTAGACATAGGAACGAAAACATCAACTCCAAAATGAGCCTTGAACAATCATAAGAGAATATAAAGAAAAACGGGTCAATGCTACTGCCAATGTACAAATACATACTCGCACAAGTGAGCGTAAGAGGGAAAGCAAGGTATATGTGCTGGCCTTCCTCATGGGTGAGAGGAGGTAGTACAAATCACTTGTTGGCATGAGCAACCAAAGGGAGCATGCCGACTCTCTTTGCACTTATGCAGAATTCAAGTCAAAAATAGCTCGTAGGGACGAGAGATGAAAAGTGATTTCCGAATGCTCGGGTACACTAAATCCATGAATGAAAGAATGATGGAGGAACATAAAACAATGATACTAACCGAGGAGTGCTATGCAATATTGCATAACAAACTTCCTAAATTAAAAAAATAAATCAATCAATCAATGCATCGTTTTTTCTTTAAGAAAAAACTGTAAAATATATACAAATATTAATTTGATGCATTTTACTATTTACATGAAACTAGGTTTGGGGTAAGCTAAAATGACAGCTATATCTCTTCAACTAGTTGATCGATCCATTGAGCCTCCACATGGATTTATTGAATATGTCTACACTACCATAAAAGAGAGAATGATGGTTTACTGTTCATTTTTGTTACACTCGTTTTCATACTTAACCGGTTTGGAAAGTGGTTTGACAACAAGAGAAATTCTATTCAACAATACTGTAGGACTCTTTCTCCTAATTCTCACGCTATTAACTATCAATCATATTTTATATATTTAAATTTTTAAAATTATATTAATAAACAAAATTATTGTAAAAAAAAAAAAGAAAACATATTCACTCTGTGCATGGAGAAAAAATTTACATCATACCACATAATTTTTCTTGAGCAAAATGATGTATTGAGAAAATTGATGCGAAAAAATAATAAATAGTAATAAAATAATTGATTTTTTTAAGAAAAACGACTTATACGCATTTTTACCACATACATTTAATGTTTGTTTAACTATTTTCGATATTCATTTAGATCATTCGATGCGTCTATGATATAGTTCTTGAAATGAGTTTCAAAAGAATGTAAAACATTTATCGATTCGACTATCGTACAATCGTCAATGAATTTTTAAAATTGGCTTATTATAGAAAATTTCGAAATATAGTTTGAAAATGTCTATTTTGACGTCCCATAACATTTGTTACGATTAGCCGTTTCACGCACCATTAACGACGTGCAATACTATGCCGCGAGTACTTCAAAATGATATTAAAAATATAATATTTCGATTTCGTTTGATATCCCGTAATGAGCCATAAATTAAAACAAAAATATAAGCTAAAAAAATAATAGTAATTAATTAATAATAATTTGCATAAACCTCCGTGCACGGAGGTTTATGTTTTTTTTTTCACTTTTATTTGTAATATATTTTTTTATTAATATTTAATTTAAAAAAATTAAATATATATAAATATTTACTTAAAAATGTTGAAGTTAATATTTTTACTTATAAGTAACTTTTACGATTATAATTTTTGTATTACTTTTAAATAACTTGAAGTGATTTGTTTACTTATAAGTAACTTTTTATGTCCTAGATAGTTTAATCTTTTTATTAATATTTAATTTTAAAAAATTAATATTTATACTAAAAAAATTTTAAGTTTTCTAGTACACTTTTTTTTTTTTTTTTTTATATATATAAGTAGCTTTTGCAATTATAAGAGAATGAGGGATTGATATTTTTTTTTACTTATAAGTAACTTTTATAATTATAAGTTTTTTATTTTAAATAACTTAAAGTGATATTTTTACTTATAAATAATTTTTCATCTTTTAGATAGTGTAATCTCTTCTTTTACTTTTAAATAACTTAATCGGTTTGGGAACTAGTTTGGCAATAGAAAAAATTCTATTAAAAAATACTGTAGAAATTTTGTCATACGCCATTGTCTATTGCAATATTTCCCCCTTGCTTTGAATCTGATACACCATGCTCTTTCTCCTAATTCTAACGCTATTAACTATCAACCATATCTTATATATTTAAATTTTTAAAATTATATTAATAAACAAAATTATTGTAAAAAAAAAAACATATTCACTTCTTGCATGGAAAAAAAAATGTACGTCGTACCACATAATTTTTCTTGAGCAAAATGATGTATTGAAAAAATTGTTGCGAAAAAATAATAAATAGTAATAAAATAATTGATTTTTTTTTATAAGAAAAACGACTTATACGCATTTTTAACACATACGTTTAATGTCTGTTTAACTATTTTCGATATTTATTTAGATCATTACATGCATCTATGATATAGTTCTTGAAATAAGTTTCAAGAGAATGTAAAACATTTATCGATTCGACTATCATACAATCGTCAATGAATTTTTAAAGTTAACTTATTATCGAAAATTTCGAAATATAATTTGAAAATGCATATTTTGACATCCCGTAACATTTGCTACGATTAGTCGTTTCATGCACCGTTAATGATGTGCAATACTATGCCACGAGTACTTCAAAATGATATTAAGAATGTAATATTTCGACTTCGTTTGATATCCCGTAATGAACTTGAAAATGAACACAAAAACATAAGTTTAAAAAAATTAAAATAAAATAAAACCGCATTTAGCAAACTTTCGTGCACGGAGGTTTATCCGTGTGGGCGGGCAGTCCCCGCACAGATTCGTGGGGGGAGTCCCTGCATCAATATGCACTTTTTTTTAACTTTTATTTGTAGTATATTTTTTTATTAATATTTAATTTAAAAATTTAAATGCATCTAAATATTTACTTAAAAATGTTGAAATTAATATTTTTTACCTATAAGTAACTTTTTCAATTATAATTTTTTATTACTTTTAAATAACTTGAAGTGATTTTATTACTTATAAGTAACTTTTTACATTCTAGATAGTTAATCTTTTTATTAACATTTAATTTTAAAAACTAAATATATCTAAATATTTAAACTAAAAAAAATTTAAGATCACATTTTTTTTTATATAAGTAGCTTTTGCAATTATAAGAGAATGATGGATTAATATTTTTTTTATCTATAAGTAGCTTTTACAATTATAAGTTTTTTTATTTTAAATAACTTGAAGTGATTTTTTTACTTATAAGTAATTTTTTGTCTTTTAGATAGTGTAATCTCTTCTTTTACTTTTAAATAATTTAACCGGTTTGGGAACTGGTTCGGTAACAGGAAAAATTCTATTTAAAAATACCGTAGGAATTTTGTCACGCGCCATTGTCCACTGCAATATTTCTCCCTTACTTTGAATCTGACACACTATGTTTTTTCTCCTAATTCTCACGCTATTAACTATCAACCATATCTTATATATTTAAATTTTTAAAATTATATTAATAAATAAAATTATTGTAAAAAAAAAACATATTTACTCTGTGCATGGAGAAAAAAATTTACGTCATACCACATAATTTTTTGAGCAAAATGATGTATTGAGAAAATTATTGCGAAAAAAATAATAAATAGTAATAACATAATTGATTTTTTTTAAGAAAAACAACTTATACGCATTTTTTAACACATACGTTTAATGTCCGTTTAACTATTTTCGATATTCATTTAGATCATTCAATGTATCTATGATATAGTTCTTGAAATGAGTTTAGAGAGAATGTAAAATATTTATCGATTCGACTATCGTACAATCGTTAATAAATTTTTAAAGTTAGCTTATTACCGAAAATTTCGAAATATAGTTTGAAAATACTTATTTTGATGTCCCGTAACATTTGCTACGATTAGCCATTTCATGCACCGTTAACGACGTGCAATACTATGTCGCGAGTACTTCAAAATGATATTAAGAATGTAATATTTCTATTTCGTTTGATATCCCGTAATGAACCTGAAATTGAACACAAAAACATAAGTTTAAAAAAAAAAACCACATTTAGCAAACTTTAGTGCACGGAGGTTTATCCAACATTTTTTTTTTACTTTTATTTGTAGTACATTTTTTTATTAATATCTAATTTAAAAAATTAAATGTATCTAAATATTTACTTAAAAATGTTGAAGTTAATATTTTTTACCATAAGCTTAAAAAAAAACACACACACACACACACACAAACATTTTATGCACTTTTTTTTTTTACTTTTATTTGTAGTACATATTTTTATTAATATTTAATTTAAAAATTAAATGTATCTAAATATTTACTTAAAAATGTTGAAGTTAATATTTTTTTACCTATAAGTAACTTTTATAATTATAAATTTTTTATTACTTTTAAATAACTTGAAGTGGTTTTTTTTACTTATAAGTAACTTTTTACGTTCTAGATAATTTAATATTTTTATTAATATTTAATTTTAAAAAATAAATATATCTAAATATTTATACTAAAAAAATTTTAAGTTCACATTTTTTTTTATTATATAAGTAGCTTTTGTAATTATAAGAGAATGAGGGATTAATATTTTTTTTACTTATAAGTAGCTTTTACAATTATAAATTTTTTTGTTTTAAATAACTTGAAGTGATTTTTTTACTTATAAGTAAGTTTTTATCTTTTAGATAGTGTAATATCTTCTTTTACTTTTAAATAATTTAACCGGTTTGAGAACTTGTTTGGCAACAGGAAAAAAGGTTTCAATATTCTGTTTTTATTTTTTTAGTTTATTCCATCTATACTTTCTTTTTTACAACTGACATATGGACATATAAATAATCTAACATCGTCCTTCTAACATCGTGTACTCAACATTAAAATATTTATTAAGCCACTATGTCTCAGTTTTTCTTTTATAAATAAGCTAACACAAAGTTTCAACTTCACATCTGCAACTGCAAAAACAAAAAAATTATCGTTACCATTTACAACTTCCATACTTTAAAAAATTTTAACTTCTATTCTTTTTAGCTAAATCCTACAAAATAGATAGATAAAAAAAAGAGTTTGACCATATACATATATTTTTAATTTTTTTCTTCGTATTATAAATAATTTGTTTCGATTAAAATTTTTTTTCATTTTATGATAAAACATAACTTTTTTAAATTTTAATTAAACTAAATTTATTTCAAATTCAAATTATTTCAATTTAATTAAAAAAATTTATTATAACTTTTTCGAGTTTTTTATTTTTGTCTGCAATTCTTTTTTTATTTTTTAATTTGTTAAATCAATTAATTTCCTCATTTCACGAATACATAACTCTTGATTATTGAATCAAAATACATTGAGAGTTTTATTACTTTGTCAATTATTTAGCATATATATCACAATGTAGCAAATTTTCTTTGCTTTTTTTTTTTTTTTTTATCGTGAGAGCAAAAACGACGTCGTATTATCTTCAATCATTTTCTGTTTACTTTTTTCCGCATTTTCACATGCTACAGCCATGCCTCTCTGCTTCTCCATTTCTGCACACAATCATCCATCATTTTTCACTGGGTTCTTTCCATTTGGTTGATCAAAAAATAATATCGGTCAAAATGTTTACTAACCATTTGAATAATAATTTACTAAGGTGGTTCACTAAAATTCCCCTTAAAGTGGCTATTGCTCTCTCTCACTTCATGTGTGCTTTATTTCTCCACACCAAACGAAACCTTACCAGATTCCCTTACTCTTTCTCAAAAATGTGAGTTCTTGAAACCTTCGAAAGGGAGAGATCTTGAGAAGGCAGGCAACTATAGTATGAGGTGAGAAGGCAATCCAATCATAGACATGTAAACAATTTCTTCTGCTAGAGTTGTATAACAGTACCTTCATATTGTTTTCTCAATAATTCTTACCCCTATTCTTCAATCATTTACTACCCAGTCAATGCGCCTGTCTTTCATTTATCCTTTTTTTTTTCTTTTTGGTTACATTTAATATCTGCTTTTATTTAGGTTTGTGAAAGTAGCTACTTTTATTGGGTAACTGCAATTGGGTTTTGAAAGTTCATGCTTTTTAAAGCTAAATTAGTTATGTTTCGAGTTTATTGCATGAATTTTATGGAAATGGCGATTTGGAATTTACATTTACATTTTTATGTTTACATTTTGGTTTTGTTCAATTAGAATGTTAATGAGGTAAAGATAAATCAAGGAGAAGCTTTCGAAATCAACACCACTTTGGATCCGAATTTTGTAGAGGTAATTACTTCAACTCTTCCGCTTTATATGTCAATGCAGTTTTTTTCTTGTTTACAATGCTGTGTAAAAGAGAAAAGAGTTGTGGTTGTACATGATAAAGATTTTTAATGTGCAAGGCAGTATATGCTTGATTTTAAATATTTTAATATCTTGCACCTTTACCTGTGATGCTAATTCTGATCAATATTTTTGAATTGGCTTTCTTTCTTTGGAAGAAAAGGTGTTCTGTACTAAGTTCAATTGTGAGATCTCTCAAACCCTAAGAAGATATACACAGACGGTGTAAAATGAAATTCCACTTGAAAGGGCAAGAGGGAAGAAAACATCAATTTCAAATTCATTACTTCTTTTGGGTTCAAATAGTAGTAATTTGTTGTTTCTTCTATGTTCTGGTGTTTGGGTTTTGCCACGGATGGTCCCAGAAAAAGCAAGTGATTTGTGGATGACTTATAATTTGATCGTCGAGGGTGATACCATCTTAGCTGTCCAGTCAGGTACCTTTTAGTTTCAATTTTAGATTTTTCCTTTTAATTCTTGTATGCATTGGTTTATTCCATGTTTTTGCTATTTCTAGAATATATAGCTTTGCATGAATCATGGTACACTTTTTTATGTTGTATTTCGAAATTAGATAAGAATGTCCTATTAGTATTGATTGTTATTGCATGTGGGAAATTTCTGGTTAAATTTCGACTTCATCTTGTAAAGGAAACATCCAATCGTAGGACCTTAATATATTATCTTCGTAGTTCGCTGTAGGAAGTTTTGAGAAAAGTTGCTTCCAGAGGAAGAGATGCAGAAACTAAAATTTGAAATCAAAGTAGAGGTCAAATATTTTTCACAAATAAAAAAATTCAATTCAAAATCTTGAATTATTAATAAAAACACTAAACCTTTGCAGCTAGCAATCTTCAATAATCACTCAATAACCTTCTAATCCACAAGTCTATTCGACTAAAAAAGAATAAAGATTGAACACAACAAATGAGATCACCAACACAAAAATTAGGACTTCGTAATTTATACTAATTCTCAGCTTTTTGCATCTTGTGTGTGTATCGTGTTAGGCAAGTTTAAATTCATTTTATCATAAAACGGCATAACTGATCATCCTCAAGGGCATAAATATATTTATTTTATCTTCATATATAGCAGCAAAATACTACAACATTGAGAATCAAATTTATTTTCACTTTTATTCTAGGTCCCTACTATAGTATAAGAGCCTTAATCTCCGAGTGAAGATCTTTTGGCTATTTTTTTTGTTTTCAATTTTCAGATGTTAAAAGTGCATCTATAGCCTCTGCAACCATCTATTCGAGTTAAAAGAACATCCAGGAGGACTTGAGCAGCTGAAACAATATGGTGAGTTAAAACAATATGATGTTTTATTTATTTTCCTTGTCGATAAAACTGAACATTGATTCAAATGTTTTTCACAAGTGAAAAATTTTATTTTGATCGTACTAATGGAAATGGCAAAATGTAGCTAATATGGCACTAAATTTTCTTTGTAATTAACTTTAAAATTTTGTTTAAATATTTAATTTTCTTATCTTATAATAGGATTATCAATATGTGTTAATTGCTGTTTTTATTTCTTTTATTTCTTTTTATTTCAATTTTTAAGTTCCACAATATAATGGATAATATTGGGGCAGTATGGGAAGGTGCTAATGATGCTTGCGTATTCATTTCTACAAAATGACTGAGACCAATTGTTTTTCCAACCATTGACAAGGTTGAATTTATGCCCTAAGTTTGCTAAATATAATCTAGGATGGAAACATACTAAATCTTGTAAAAAATTTGCTTTAGTTTGAAGACTTTAATTCAATGATATTGTACCAATTTTTGGCATGGAAATAAGGTCTTGAGAAGGATAGTGGATTTCTTTCCAGATCATTACAATAATATATTTTTCTTGTTGAATATCTCTATTTTCTGATGTTCCGGAAATTTAAATATTGGTTGATACAGTTAGGACAAAAGTTCTCACAACCACCAATTAAAGATGTGAACTATTTGAAAACAAGATCCATGCTGAGCGTCCTTGACCTACAGAACTATGAGAAGAATTCTAAGAAATGATTGTAGTATACATATCATCTATAGAACATGTCAATCTTTAATTTTTGCTTCATCTATCTGTCTATGATTTTATATCTTACTATTTTGATCTAATTGAATTTCTCTACATCAGTTTGCCTTCTTATTACAAATTCATTTATTCAAAGATAGATGGTTGAAAATCGGTTCAAACAATTATTAGTTCAAAATGTAATTAATGAGAATTCAACCTATTTAATACACTAATATTACCTTGAAAATAACTCAGCCCATGCATTGCACGGGCAGGTGACTAGTTTTGTTAGAAATGTAATGGCAACAGAAATGATGAGGATCAAACGAGTGATAAGTATCAAACAAGTGATGAGGAGACCAGAAAATTTGGAGTGATAAGCTTGTTAAATTCAAATTAAAGAAACACGCAAGTTGTTAATTTGTTATTTGATGCTTGGATAGCCATTAGTTACAAAATAGTGGAGAGTTGTTATCCTTATTTTATCATAAATAGGAATAAATGTGTGCTAGGTACTTACGACCTATGATCATCATTCAATAATATTATAATCATTTTTTTATTTATTTTTCGTTTTTCATATTTTATTCTTCGTATCAGAGCCATTGTAAGCACTTGGCACACTACAAGTCATTTTCTCCACTATCACTTTACTATTCATAAATATTGACAGCTACTTTACACACATCTCTCATTAATCCTCATCCATCAAATACATCCCACCAAATCCAAACAAAACAATAGAAGCAACAAATTTAATACCAAAATTGACAAATGAGTCCAAGAACAGGTTGATCATTTCACCAATTAAAAACCTTGTTCCCACCATATCAAATCCAAACAATTAAAAAAGAAGAAATTCACACCAAAATTAACAAATACATTGCCTTGTGAAAGTCCGATCCCCTCATTCATGGTTGGATCATCTCAACAGTTTGAAGAAACCCTCAAACTAGTTAAGGCTTCAACACAATCCATGCAGTATGGGATGCATTTGAAATGCTTAAATACACATGACACATCTTTACACGAATGAAGATAAAAATCATTGTTGGCTTCTTTACCAAACCAATGTCCATGGCAGCTTTCAATTTTTCAAAAACAAACTGTACCTTCAACCCCAGCTCAGTTTGCGGGAGGATGTTAGAAATGTCAAACAATTGGCAGTAGAAATGATGAGGATCAAACAAGTGATAAGGAGATCAGAAAATTTTGGAATGATAAGCCTGTTAAATTCAAATTAAAAGATAAATGCAAGTTGTTAATTTGTTATTTGATGTTTGGATAGACATTAGTCACAAAATAGTAGAGAGTTTTTACCCTTATTTTATTTTAAATAGGAATAAATGTGTACTAGATGTTTATAGCATATGGTCATCATTCAATAATATTATACTCAGTCTTTTATTTATTTTTCACTTTTCGTATTTTCTTCTTGTTTCAATAAAAATAGATAAGTTTATATATCCAATACTTATTTTATTGTATTGGACGAGGAAGATTACAATGATATAATGTTGATATTGGATCGATCATTCCTTATCACATGACAAACTTTGACCGATATGTGGATGGGGAAGCCGATTTTGAGATGAAAATACAAATATGTCACATTTAATGTGTTTAAAGCAATAACTGTTCATTATAATCTTTTCTTTTCTTTCTTTTAGATTGGCTCATTGCATACATATTTGCACTTACCCATCGTACTAAACCATTTAAGGCATGCACTTTGCATTTATCCCCTCATTTGGCTTCCATTGTTTGGTATTATAATTTTTGGAATAATATTTTTTTAGGAAAACGTGTGGTTAAAAAAAGAAAGGATTTTTTTTAATTTACGCGTAATATTTTTTTATGAACGATTGTATGATGAAAATAAGTAGGGATGGTAGTGGATCAAGTTCGTAACATATCACTCCCGGCCTGCACTACCCCCAGGCCCGCCTTACACGTGGGTCGGTGTAAGGTGGGGGCGAGGGCTTGCCTCATTTGCTGCCCCTTCTTTTTTTATTTTATTTTATTTTATTATTTTATTTTTTTACATTTTCAAAATTTTAAGTTATGCTATTATTAGAAAATAATATACAAATTCTAAATTTTAAAATCCGCAAATAATTTTAATTTTTTTTTGGTAAATATTTCTTTTATAAAATCATTTTCTATTTAATTTTTTCTCTTCACGGAACGAGTTCGAGACAGAGCATTCCTGACCTATGTCCAGCCCCATCCATCTCGCCAACCCAACAGGGCGGGACGAAACGAGGTGAATTTTTCTGTCATCTCTAAAAATGAGAGGGAAAAATTATAATGTGAAAGGGAGCTTAAAATGTACCAAGCTTGATGATGAGGATATTGAGGATTGTGCACCAGTCACACAATTGGCAGTAGAAATGATGAGGATCAAACAAGTGATAAGGAGATCATAAAATTTTGGAATGATAAGCTTGTTAAATTCAAATTAAAAGATAAATGCAAGTTGTTAATTTGTTATTTGATGTTTGGATAGACATTAGTCACAAAATAGTGGAGATTTGTTACCCTTATTTTATTTTAAATAGGAATAAATGTGTACTAGATGTTTATGGCCTATGGTCATCATTCAATAATATTATACTCAGTGTTTTATTTATTTTTCGCTTTTCGTATTTTATTATTGTTTCAATAAAAATAAATAAGTTCATATATCCAATACGTATTTTATTGTATTGGACGTGGAAGATTACAATGATATACTGTTGATATTGGATTGATCATTCCTTATCACATGACAAACTTTGACCGATATGTGGATGGGGAAGCCGATTTTGAGATGAAAATACAAATATGTCACATTTAATGTGTTAAAGCATTAAATGTTCATTATAATATTTTCTTTTCTTTCTTTTGGATTGGCTCGATGCATACATATTCGCACTTACCCATCGTACTAAACCATTTAAGGCATGCACTTTGCATTTATCCCCTCGTTTGGCCTCTATTGTTTGGTATTACAATTTTTGGAATAATATTTTTTTAGGAAAATGTGTGGTTAAAAAAAGAAAGGATTTTTTTTAATTTACATGTAATATTATTTTATGAACGATTGTATGATGAAAATAAGTAAGGATGACAGTGGGTCAGGTTCGTAGTATAGCACCCCCGGCCTGCTCTGCCTCCAGGCCCGCCTTAGATGGGGGCCGGTGCAAGGCGGGACAAGGGCTTGCCTCATTTGCTGCCCCTTCCTTTTTTTTTTTTTTTTTTTTTTTTTTTTTTTTTTTTCCTCTTTTTTTTCCCAAAATTCAAATTTTTATAGCTCAAAAGCTTCTTTTGAGAGTTGCTATTATTAGAGAATAATATACAAATTCAAAAATTTAAAATCCACAAATAATTTTAATTTTTTTTGGTAAATAATTTTTATAAAATCCTTTTGTATTTATTTTTTTCTTCATGGGGTGAGTTCGAGATAGGGCATCCCTGACCTATGTCCCGCCCCATCCGTCCCACAAACCCGATAGTGCGGGACGAGACGAGGCGAATTTTTCTGTCATCTCTAAAAATGAGAGGGAAAAATTATAATGTGAAAGGGGGCTTAAAATGTACCAAGTTTGATGATGAGGATATTGAGGATTGTGCACTAGTCATTAGGGCTTGTATTTCATTAGGAGAAGGCTACATTCACTTAACATGTCCTTATTGGACCTTTAAATTGAAAGGGGGAAAATTTTTAAGTATCAATTTTCAAACAACTACTCGAATTAAAAATGTGAGTAACTAAAGAAAACAAAAGAAAAGAAAAGGAAAGAAAATGAAAGAAAAGACAACGGGTAATTAGCATAAAATGCCATTATCTTTCAAACATCAATATCTTTCATTTTTGGCATTTTTACCCCCATTTTCACCTTTCATTGTGGAAAACCTCCACCAATTTTTAACTTAAATAATCAATATACTCTCCTATTTAAATAAGACAAAAAAGAAAAGGAAAGAAAAATAAAGAACAAACTGCAATCTTACTCTTAAACTTTTCAAAAACTTACAAATAATCTCACCAAAAATAACTTCACTTTCATGGAACTGTCGGCCTCCATCTCACCAATCCACCGGAGCTCACACCACAAACAGCTGTCATCAACCTCCAAATACTTTCCCATCAAAAAATTGAACGAAAGAAAAATTTATATAGCCAAAATCAATAAATAAATAAAAAAACGCAACTTATCGCGCGCAACACGTTACCTTTTCAGTCATTTTGATGCTAACGATAGTTCCCAATGTGGCGGACCACCCATTCCCGATTCAACACATCACACCCCACCTGCTACAACAATGGACTTCCATAAATTTCATTCTAATATGCCCCAAAATTTCTGGTCAGTTATTACTTATTACCTAATAAAAAATTGAAAGTTGCGCTGTAATTTTGGTTTTGTGCATCTGTCGATCTTTTATGACCATGAAGAGAGACCCCCTGGTTAATATAGTTGATTGGTGTGTTGAGAATTTCATGGGTCTTGTCGGAACAGGTGATGCTACTAGTATTTGTATACACAAGTTGGATATTTGGCTTGCAATTCCAACCAAATCTGTTGGGATGAAGGTTGGATGTTAGGTAGTATGTATAGAGCGGAAGGAGAGCTTTCCGACGGTATAGAGGTTCGACGGTGGTTGGTTGGAGTTTTATGGCTTCTAAAGTGATGGCCCCATTTGTCAATGGAGGAGGCAGAGGCAGATGGAGGAGGAGAAGAAGAAGAGAGAGAGAGAGAGAGAGAGATTTTATTTTTAAAAAAAATATTTTAATAATTTAGTTCGAATCATTTGCACTTTTTTAAAAGTTTAGGAGTAAGATTACAATTTGTTCTTTATTTTTCTTTTCTTTACTTTTTTGTTCTATTAAAATAAGAGGGTAGATTGGTCATTTTAGGTTAAAAATTGGTGAAAGTGATATTTTTCGCAATAAAAGGTAAAAATAGAGGTGAAAATACCAAAAAATGAAATGTTGTAACTTTTTGCACAATATCATTAAAAGGTAAAAACGTTTTGTGCTAATTACCCAAAAGATAATATAACATCAGCATCTGCATAACGTGCACCCTCCCAAATCCCAATAAACAACCATCACCATTTATCATGTCCACGGGTCGAGAATAGCTAACTGGTCAGGTTGATCTTTGAAATATCTATTCAGTCTTTATTATTTTATTTTAACTAAAAAATTATTTTTGAAAAATGTCGACTATCACATGCTACAAACATTCAAATTTGAGTTAGAGAACGAAATGTCAACAGAGAATTTTCATTCCTTTTAATACGATATCTTTGATGTGAAATTTGAATTCCCTTGCATGGTAAAAGCTCCGACTAACTCGAGAATTGAATAGTCTTTCTATTAAGGTCATCAAACAAACAGTAAATCTCGCTCTGCTCCCCATGCTCCGATCAATTCGAGAATTGAATAGTCTTTGTCAGGTAACCAACTCCCACCAAATATCTTGTTTCCTTGGACCACTGCCAAGTTAAATTTCGAAACATTTTTGTAAAAGTTGATATAAATTTGGAACCGAAACTTAACTAGTAGTTTTAGGTTGGTAGGGGTGGGAAGTGGGGTGAGCTACCATCGGGTTCAGCTCGACTCACCCTTTAGTGGAGCATTTTTCTTTTTTTCCCTAAAATTGTTTATCTGTTCATTTAGACGAGCCAACTCACAAGTCATTGAAGGGCCGACGAGAGACTCACACAAGCGAATCACCACTTGGCTCCCTGGTGGGTCAACAAATCGACGGACAAAAGAGTCCCTTACTTCGTTTAGATTTTTTCCTCGAGTAATGTCACTGGAATGAGCAGTGTGCATCATAACTCTGCTGGATACTTCTCTCTTATCCTCGTAAAATTTTAGCCACAAAATTTAAGGGTGAATTGTTTGTTACTTTAAGTTGTGTTGAAATTTTAAATTGACTACCAAACTTTAGTTTGTTATAAATTGACAATCAAAGTTATATTTTATTTCAAATTGGTCCCTCTGTCAGTTATACTAAAGGTGAATCATTTTTACGAGGATTAAGGAGGATGATACCAATGCGTACATATATCTACCGTGCAATGTCGATATGGAAAACAACTGTCGCTTGAGCGTATATACATTGCATTTTTTACATGCAATTTCCAAATTGGTCAAACATAAAAATAGATTTGATGCACAATTATGTTTCACGAACAAGTTTCCCTAATAAAAAATCTATATAGATGTGGAATTTCATTGATGTCCAATTTTAGATCGGTTGACATTATTATTAATTGGTTAATTATATACACTGTCGTGTCACCAGGAAATCGTGCATTATTTTGGTCGAAAATAAATGTACGGTGTTCAAGTAAAAATGATTAAATTTTGCATAAGTTGTTTGTTTGATAGAGACATGTCATAAACGTCTAAAAATATCTAAATTTATTTCTGAAAAAGATTAATTAATTTTCAAGCATCCACGTGTCAAGAGAATATGGTGTCTAAAGATTCAAGTTGACCCAAAAGGGAGTTCCATAAAGAAAATAAGGTAAAAGTAAACAAATTATGTCTCGGCCGGTGAATGCCCTTTGGTTCCTTTATGTTCAAAATTAAAAAACCTTGCCGCTATTTTAATGGAGAATCCACTGCAAGGTCCAAGTGTAACCTCTAGTCTCCATCACTATTTATGATTCAACTTCTCTCTTCCTTTTCGATTTTGTATAGAAAAAATTATCCATTCAAATCCAAAGATAAATAAATAATTCGCAATTAAATCATGTAAAACTATTCTGACACGGTTTTCAATCTTGGTAGAGAGACAATGACAAAAGCTTAACCACGAGACTGAAAAACCTGCTAAATAGAGGTCGAGACTTTCTCCCCTGTTTCAGAAAAAAAGAACGTACTACATTTGAGATGCGTGTATGTAAATGTTTCATAAGTGAAAAATATTCGACACTACTAGAGTCTGTATTTATAGGCTAATTTATTTGTATCCACTTGTCACTCATCCCGTGATACTTGGACGATACACGTTTTATTGCTAAAACCACGACAGATCGAGCTCATAAATATCTGACCGTTATAGTCTATTTCTCATTTGGGAGAAGTTAATTAACTTTTGATCGAACATGCTTTTGCCCACTCTTTTAGTAGGACCTACAACTACTGTCCACTTTCTATCTTTACATTCTTTGAGACTCATTGATTAAATTTTATTTTGAACTCATCCAAACACGCACTAATTTGATATCCACGTGGGTTACAGGGTCATATGTGAATATACAACGAGGGTCGACAAGTGGTTGGTCAATGCCTCATAGTTATCTAGCGAATTGATAGATGGGTTGATCGACCTCCTTTACACTAGAGTAATGAATGAGGGTTACGAGGTCAATATATACGGCGTGGACTGACACGTGGTCAATCAATCCCTCCAAGTCACCTAGTCGATTGACACATGGGTTGATCGACCTCCTCACTAGAGCAACGTATATCTTGCATCAAATTGTAAGCAGTACTGTAATCTACGGTTATTCTAATATTGGGGTTTGATTTTGTCTTTACATTCAACATCCACGTATTTTATTTTCAATAGTTTAAATTTTTATATGAAATTATTCAACACTATACTAGAAACTAATAAAAATTTTGGAATAAAAAATAATTGCCGTTCATAAAACTCTAAATATATCAAGATTTTTTAGGAAAAAAAATTAATTTGCCTTAGATCGTGAAGACGAGGCTTCATTTAGTCTCTTTGTATACAACCTGCTCAAGCAGATCCTTCTTCAGTCATAAATATTATTTTTACTATATACAAAAATTATCACGAAAATTGATGTGCGAATTGGATCAAAAGGAGCAAAAGATTGATGCAAGAAAAAAATAACATAAAAAGTTAAAATGAATTGCAGAAAGCGAGAAATCAAAAACTCAAATCTGAGAATTTAATTTTTATATTTATTTAATAGGATGATATCCTATATTAACTTTCTTTTCCAGCAAACGATCTAGGGATAAAGGACAAATAGAAACTAATTTATTTAATTCCAGTGGCAGGACTTAAGCTTTGTCCTTTCCACTATGATCTGGTGCTGGCATTCCTCCCAAAGACTTGGGAGGAAGAGTTGGTGGCAAAGAACCGCCGGCTCCGCCGGTTTTCTCCTTCGGCGGTGGACCTGCTGCAAGTGGAGGCAGCTTGCTATCTCCGCCATCATTGTCCTCCGTAAGAGGAGAGGAGAAGTTGTCTGGAAACACAAAAACGCTTCGAGAGGGCTGCCTCTGGTGGCGACCGCCAGCTTTCTGAGACATTTTCTTGAATTCTCACGGTGGTGGGAGGAGAAGCCGAGGAGGAAATTAAGTGAAGCGGTTAGGTTATGAATTTGGAGGTGGAGAGAATGGTTAGTATAGTGGCTTTATATAATGAGGTTAAGTCAAAGTTTCATCCTTTACATTGAGATTCTGATGTAAAAAGTTGCTTGAGATTATGACAATATGTAATTTAACAAATTGGATTTTTTCAATCTGCGGTTTGAAAAGAAAATAAGATATTAGATAAACATCCTCTTGACTCAACTGTTCATTCCTACCATAATTTGGAGCATTTATTATTTGCCTTTTTACTGTTAAAATTAACACTAATAAATAATTAAAAAAATTTATATAATCAAATATAATTTAGTACGAAATTACCATCACTCCTCCATAATTCTGTCTTGTAACCGTAATTTTATTGACAATCCCTATGAGGAAACAATGACCATTTGAAAAGTCATTTAAGGGAAATTTGGTAATTGTCAAAAATCATATCATGTGTTATATAGCTCCATATGATCTTTTGGATTGTGTTTTCTTAGTTTCAAACTTTATCGTTTATTTAAAATTGTCAAAACTCAAATCATATGAAGCTATATGATGTCACTCTGTAGTATCGGAAATGATGTCTTAGATTGAATAAGGATAATGCTTTATGAGTTTCAATATTGATTGTTTCGAAATTGTCGAAGCTCATATTATATATGATGCCATGTCTTAGTATCGAGAATGGTCTCCTGGATTGAACAAGGATTGTGTTTTCTAAACTTCAATCTTGATCGTTGATTTGAAATAGTCAAAGCTTAGATCATTTGGAGCTTATATGATGCCACGTTGTAGTGTCGGAAGTGATCTTCTGGACTGAACAAGGATTCAGTTTTTTGAACTTCAATCTTGATTGTTCATGTGAATAATGTTGTCGTTTTGTCAATAATTACCACATAAAAGATACTTCAAAAATGTGAATAATGTTGTCGTTTTGTCAATAATTACCACATAAACGATACTTCAAAACACTATTTTTGTAATTACAAAGATACACCTTCTATGTCTAATACTCTTTTGAATTTATTAATTAATCAATTGGTTAAGGGTCCACTCGAGACAACTATCGTAGATAAAGCTTTTAGCGATAAAACTAAAAAAGTCGTTGAGTGTTTGATTGTGATTCAAAACTGATATTAATATTAATTGAATATTTGACGACATAATTATAAAAGTGCTTTTTTATAAGCTGCATATTTATTAAAAATATATATACATATACGTTCGACTAAACATTAATTATTTCATAATAATTTTTAAAATATGTTCTATCAAAGGAAAATTATCTTCCAAAGTACTTTTCCTTATTCTACTATTTGAGACTGAAACATTCTGTATCGATCATCAAAATTGCGTAAATCGATTTCAAATGAAAAGAACGAATGGTAATTTGTTTTTAGGTAAAATGTTCTCAAGCTACATTCAGCAAAATTAGTCCAAATAAATATCAAAATTTTGGTACTACATTTTTATCCTAGAAATACATCGGTTGCGTAATAAGAAAAAAAAAATTAACCAAAAAACAAATTTAATTTCAACTTTATTTAATTATTTACCGTTTTAAATTTAACTGTTGTTTGATGTTTAATAATTTATTGTTAGTTTATAACGTTGAAATTCTGCATAAATTGAGTTTCAATTTTACTAATTTGATATTAGATTTTAAAAATTTGAGTTTGGATTATGTTTTCATGAGTTTCAATTTTGTTAATTTAATTATAGATTTTACTAATTTGAATATAGATTATGTGCTTATATTACACTTATTTAATTTTAAACATAATTAGTCAAACTAACTTTTTATCCACACGTTTTCTGAGGCCCACAAATATAACACACTTTTTCATTACTTATTTATTTATTTTGTTGACACGCTAAAAGTACATTAAATAGCCCAAAGAATGAAGTCCAATTGGACAATTCAGGATAAAAGCCCAAATAAGATTATTAATGAATGCAGTGAAAGCCAACGAACGCGGTAACACCATCGTCCAAACTTGCAAGACGCCCAAGATTTGAACGAATGAAGTGCCTTGTAGTCGCCCAGGGTTATGACCCTGTTTTCGCCCAAACTTTCGAATTGCCCAGGATTTTAGCAAACATAAGATATTATGGTTATCCAAAAGTACAATTATCGAAGCAGTTATTAAGTAATCTTATTACGTTCCATGATTCTAGGAGTTCAGTTGAAGACGGTTGAACGACAAAGAGTAGTGGCAGCAGTTTCACGATAAGTTGGCCACCATGAAAAAAGTGGGCAGATATAAAGCAATTAATCAGTTTCTAAGCGGTTGATCACGAAAAGATCATCAAAGGAATATAAAAGGAAGAAAAGACATAGAGCAAAAGATCTCGAATCAAACACTCTCAAATAGAGAATATGTAATTTCACTTTCTTAGTTTAGACTTAAACATTTCTTTTCAGTACTCGTGTGCTTGTGTCCCTTGGAGGCATTCTGTTTAAATTCCAACTGTAAAGTTATCGCCAATAAAACACCCCTTTTTGGGATTTTGTCTCAAGAGGTTTGTTCCTTACACAATCGTCTTATTCCTTTTTAATTGTTAGCGACTACCCGCGTGAAACAATTTGGCACGCCCAGTGGGATATTGGTTTTTGGTGTTGAAAATACAAAAGGTGAAACAATATGCCTCAGAAATCCGATAAGGAAGTAGCAAGTCAGGCAGGAGTCCAGTCTGTGATCGAGCGATATGAGGAGCAGCATAGCTCTCCACGAACAGATGGACAGAATCAGAGCAATCATAGTCGTTACGAACAAATGATAGAGTTGAGTCCTCGAACCATGCGTGCATTACTCGAAGAACTCACACAAGATGTTGTTGAACAGGTAAATCTATAAAATATTCATAATATGGAAAGATTTACCCAGAATGGGAATGCACATTATGACAACATAACCAAACAATTGAATACTTTGAACGAAATAATGAATAAGTTAGTAGGCCAAATTTGTCAGCCAATTGTGCCTCTTGCAAACCACTTTCAAACTAGGACAATTGTGGGACATAATCTCCCCAGTCCTAAGTTTAAATCAAGGGGTAGAATCACCTTTTGATTCCTCTACTTCAAACCAGGGGGGTGGTATAATACCAAATCAGAATAGTGGCAATGGTACATCTAACTTCGGGGGTAACTTAAACATAAGAGATAATGTCCTAAATAATGGACAAAATACCCCACGTGTTAATGATGGAATAAATGTTCAGGCTAATGGTAACAATGACCCAAATCATGGAAACTTTGTTGCCAACCAAGGACCAAACATCAAGCTTCAAGCAAATCAACCGGTCAACCAACTTGTAGAAATTCCATATGACCCTAACGTCATGTTGAGGAATCAGATTATGGAAATAGTGCAGGACCAGATGACTTTTGGGGTACGTCCTGTTATTAGGCCAATTTACACAAAGCCATATCCTGATTGGGTAGACCAAGAATATCCATGGCCTAGAGGGTATAAAGTGCCAGAATTCTCACTGTTTACCAGTTTAGGAGATGTGTCTACCCTATAACACATAGGGCGATTCACACTACAAAGTGGTGACGTAACTGATTACCATAAAATAAGGCTGTTCCCTAATTCATTAACAGGAGTAGCCTTCTCCTGGTTCATCAATTTGCCAGCAAACTCTGTCCAAACATGGCAACAATTGGAGCAATTGTTCCACACTCAATTTTATAAGACTGAGTCTGAAGTTACTTTGGCTGATTTGGCGAATCTACATTAAATGTCAAACGAATGGGCAGAAGGTTTCCTTTAAAGGTTCAAGACGGCAAGAAGTAAATGTTTTGTACCTTTGCCTGAAAAGGAGTTTGTCAAAATCGCTCAAGGTTGCTTAAACTTTGATTTGAAAAAGAAATTCCAAGACAAGGAATTTCCTGATCTTTTCCAATTGAGCTCGAACATGATTAGGTATGAACGATTAATAAAAGAAGAAGATCAAATGAAAAATTCTAGTAAGGGGACTTATTATAGAGACCCAAATTTTGATGTTCATACCATTAATGACGAGTATTACGATCAAATTGAAATGTGTTTGCCCGAATTAGTTAAAGGAGACACGTATACTTGTCTTATAATGGCTAAGCATAGGCCGTCGGGCAAGGATGAGCCTATAAAAGATGAAAACATAAAGGCTAGAACGTTCTCGTTCGATGTAACCAAAGCTGACCTTATATTTGATAAATTATATAAGGATAAACAGATAAAGTTGAGCGATAAGCATAAATTGCTAAGCCCTGAACAAGTTAAGGGTAAAAAATATTGTAAGTGGCATAATGCATGGTCACATTTGACTAACAACTGTTTGGTTTTTCGCCATGTGTTACAGGATGCCATTGAATCATGACGAATTACGTTTGAGGATAAGAGGAAGATGGCAGTGGATGAAAATCCTTTTTCATAGCCACTTGGAGTGAACATGGTGACGTCTGATTTCAAAAACAAGTTGCCAAAATTCAAGTTGGTTATAGATGATGGAAAAGAAGACCCTGGACCACATCCCTGCGTTTTTGAACGTATCAAAGGGAAGGAGCCCAAAAAGAACGAAGACGTCCTATGTGCAAAATGCAAAGAAGAAGTGAGTGCAAATGCAGAGAAACCAGGGATATAGCAGCATCACTATTGCCCTAGTTTTTTCCCAAATGCTCAGCCTGGTCGAGGGTGGGGTACATCGTTCTATAAGAGACTGCCTTTTGAGAGGCAGTTCAGGCCAGTAAATAATGGGAGAACACTCAGACCGCAACCTCACCAACCAAATGTATGACATTCGTTCCAATATAACGCTAGAAGGGCGATACCTTTTAATGAGATGACTAGGATCCAGCAAAGGCGTTTTCAACGGAACTATGGGCAAATGATGAGGCAACAACAGGGAATGCTATGTCCTAAGGCACCTAGACTACTCGAGGCAGCCAATCAAAATGTTCTCAAAGACAGTGAAGAGACTGGTACAGGCGAACCTATGGAAAAATTGCCAGAGACTTCTTCTGGGAGATCGAAGTTTGAGCGAGATAGAAGGGATGGAGAAGAGATAGAAGGGATGGAGAAGATTCAGATCAGTCCCTTACTATTCAGTTTGGTATGTTACCTTCTGTCGTGGCTAATAACTATTTACTAGCCAATGAGTTTAAGAATAAAGGGAAGGAAGAAAAAGAAAAGGAGGATAACCAAGAGGAAGCATGCATGCTGGAATATGAAGAAGGCCAAACTTTTAGAGAGGCCTACAATAGTGAAGAAGATGATGGTATGACAGACATCGAAGAGGAAATCGATCTGGAAGCAAAAAGGAGAAGAAGAGGAGTATTGTACATTACTCTGTTGAAGCAACTACATCGAGAAGGAGTCCGTGAAGTAGACTTATTGGGAGAACCATCTGGACGTTCTTTCGATTATTACGTGCTGTACGGGATGCCCAAAAGGAAGAAGAGAATGCCTCGCTCTGAAAAGTATGGATCACCTCCAAGAATAATGCCTCCTTCCACAGGTTGGGTAACTGAAGAAGAAGTATTAGAAAACAGTAAAAAGGAAATTCAGGAGACAGAGGCTCAGTGCGATATGCTGCACGTTAACTTATCACAAAAAGGTAACTCGACAGAGGACAAGCAGGAAGTGGAAATAGATGCTGTCGAAAAGGTTATTTTTAAGCGACCAGCCATGAAATTGACCAAACACTTGAAGTCATTGTACGTTAAAGCTCTAGTTAACGGCATGCTAGTGGCAAAAGTGCTTGTCGATAATGGAGTAGCTATAAACACCATTCCATCTAGGATGATGAGGAAATTCGTAAAGACAGAAGGTGATATGATCCCAACGGAAGTCATCCTAACAAATTTCAATGGAGGAGCAACTTCAGTTAAAGGGGTTATGCCATTGGACATAACTATAGGAACAACTACTAGGACCGCAGTCCTCTTTGTAATAGATAGTCCCACTAGTTACAATATGTTATTAGGAAGAGATTGGATACACGAAAGCCGCTGTATACCCTCATCGCTCCATCAATGCCTAGTTTTTTTGAATGACAAGGGCGAAGTAGAGGTGGTGCAGGCCGATCATAGGCCTTTTGTCGTAGAAGCAAACTCAGTGGAAAGGTTCATGTATTAAGGAAATTATGGACCTATCAGAGCAGTCCAAGATGGAGAAGAAACTCAGATTGTCATGCAGAGTGAAGAGCCGTTTTTGGTGGATGCACTTACTGAAATGTTCAGTCAAATGAGGCCAAACATAGTGGCGCTAGAGGAGCCAGTAATTGGCAAAAGAATAATCAAGGAGTTTTAAATGAGTTGTAAGCAATAAAGGCAAATGGCCGATATTCAGGCCTTCAAAGCTAAATTAATGGCTTTCAATAAAGAAAGCAAGGATAAGACGAAAGAAGAAGTAGCCTTGAAAGCATTGAGAGACAGATTAACAGTGTTCGAGTTGGAACAAAGTATTGGCTGAGAAGTCAACAAGGTGGATTGTTTAGAAGAAGAAGTGCCTACAAGGGAACTGGACGACGAAGTGATAAGGATCGCCAAGCCTCGATATGCTCAAGCACAAGACCCCCTGATTAAAGTGAATATTGGCAATGAAAGAGAAGATCGCCCAACGTTCATCAGCCAAATGCTCGATCAAGAGGTTAGTAATAAATTAATCGCTTTATTAAAGGAGTACAAAGATTGTTTTGCTTGGAAATATGAACATATGCCTGGTTTAGATAGAGATTTGGTGGAACATAGGTTACCAACTAAGCCTAATTTTAAACCTCATAGGCAACCTCCTAGGCGTTTCGCTCCTAATGTACTCCCTGAAATTAAGGAAGAGATAGAGCGATTATTAAAA
>NW_019263695.1:341370-345760 GCF_002742605.1 Olea europaea var. sylvestris | reverse complement strand
AGGAGGATTGAACTTGATAAAAATAAAGCGAAGGCCATTCTAGAGGCCAAACCACTTAGCAACAAAAAAGAATTGCAAAAGTTTCTAGGCCAAGTAAACTTTTTAAGACGCTTTATTTCTAACTGTGCAAGGCGAACTAAAGCTTTTTCGCAGCTTTTAAAGTTGAAAAATCAAGACGAATTCGTCTGGAAAGAAGAGCATCAAAAGGCTTTTGAACGCCTAAAGACATATTTATCAAGTCCACCAGTGTTGGTGTCACCAATCCAAGGACGGTCAATGAAAGTGTATGTATCGGTTGAAAAAGAATCAATAGCTGGAATGGTTGCGCAGAAAGACCAATTTGGTGAAGAAAGGGCGATTTACTACTTGAGTAGACGGTTAACAAAATGTGAATGTAATTATTTTGCCATTGAAAAATTATGTCTTGCATTGTATTTCACATGTACAAAATTAAGGGCTTATTTACGGCCCGTAACCGTTCATTTAATTTCTAAAGTAAATTTGGTTAAATATATGTTCTCTCGTCCTATTTTGCACCAAAGGCTAGGCCTTTGGACATTAGCTTTATTAGAATTCGAAGTACAATACATACCCCAAAAGGCAGTCAAAAATCAGGCTTTGGCTAACTTTCTGGCCGATCCTCCATGCCTTGATATGCCTGAAGAAATTAAGTTAGAGATCAATTCATTCGAATTAAAACCTTGGGTTTTATATTTCGATGGATCGAAAACCTCTAAAGGTGTAGGAGTACGAGTAGTATTGATAAATCCTTTAGGGATTTGTTACAAGTTCGCATTCACTTTGGACAGGATGTGCACCAACAATCAGGCCTAATATGAAACCTTAATCGTGGGCCTAGAATTAATGATAGATATGGAGGTAAAGAATGTGATCGTTAGAGGCGATTCTCAATTGGTAATTCACCAATTGATTGGTGATTTTAAATGCCAAAGTGATTCCATTATAAGTCAGTATGAAATCGTCCAAGAGTTGTTGGAAGAATTCGATCAAATAGAGCTTTAATGTGTTAATAGGATATATAATGACATAGTAAACGAATTGGCTCAGATGGCCTCGGGGTACTCAAAGGTTTTAAATTGGAAGTCTACTTATGAGTATGGAACAATATTGTTCGTGGTCCAAAGAAGGGCGAGAACGATTAAAACTCATTGCATACAAGATGGAGATACAATAGATTGAAGGGCAGAGATTAAAATGTTCCTTAAAGAACCTAATATAGGAAATAGTAAAAAAATGAAGTTGCGTTTACTAAACTATACACTGATAGATGAAGAGTTGTTTAAGAAACGCTCCGATGGTATATTGCTAAAATGTTTAAGTTTGCAAGAAGTCAGGACAATCATGGTTGAAGTACATGAAGGGATATGTGGAGCTCATCAAGCTGGCCAAAGGATGAGATATTTAATTATTAGGAATGGATATTTTTCGCCAAATATGGGAGAATCATGCGTTAAGTATGCAAATAGTTGTCTAGCATGCCAAAAGTATGGTCCAATACAAAGGGTGCCAGCACGAGAGATGACACCTATTATCAAACCTTGGCCGTTTAAGGGTTGGGCGATAGACCTGATAGAGAAGATTTATCCCCCATCGTCCAAGCAATATACCTTTGTTATAGTTGCAACTGATTATTTCACTAAGTGGGTAGAAGCGATACCTTTAAAGGAGATCACCCAAAAGAATGTCATAGAATTTATCCGTGATCATATTATTTATAGATTTGGAATTCCACAAACTTTGATGGTAGATCACGGAACATCTTTAAATGGGGATCAAGTGAATAAATTCTTGAGCGAGTTTGGAGTTAAATTAGTGAACTCCACACCATATTACGCTCAATCCAACGAACAAGCAGAATCTTCTAATAAGATTCTAAAAAATATCATAAGGGAAATGATAGATGAAAATGCCAGAAATTGGCACAAATGTCTAAATAAAGCCTTATGGGCTTATAGGACGTCGCTTCGGTCAAGTACCAAAATTACTCCTTTCCAACTTACTTATGGACAGGAGGCCGTTTTGTCTATGAAAATTAACGTGCAATCGATCAGAGTGTGTTTGTAAAATAAGTTAAGTGATGATGAGTATACAGAATCACTAGTTCAAAACTTATTGGAGTTGGACGAATTAAAGTTGGATGTCCTAGATAGATTGCAAGTTCAAAAACGAAGAATGACTAAGTTCTATAATAAAAAAGTTATAGCCAAGTCGTTCAGCCTGGGCGAATTGGTTTGGAAAACAATACTCCCTTTGGATAGCAAGGATCCAAAGTATGGCAAGTGGTCGCCAAATTGGGAAGGGCCACATAAAGTAAATAATGTGTTGCCTAATGGAGCCTATCATTTGGAAGATTTAGATATCACCAAGCATATGAGGTTCATTAATGGCAAATATTTAAAAAATATATGTTCCTTCCTTATGGGAAAGTGAACAAATAAAAGTGTAATCAAATCGCGTTGAATGATAGTAGATAAAAAAGAGCCAGAGCGAAATACGTTTAAATAAATTCCTTTTTTATCAAACGTTCATTACAACGTTGCAAAATACAAAATACTAAATGCTCTATAAGCCACAATTAAGAGCAAACTAATCTCCCGGTCGATCACCAAGTAAGAGAGTGAACTGGCCTTGATTGCCATCCTGATCGCACTGCTGCAAAGGCAAGCAGAGAGGCCGAGAAGTACTCTCAGCAAGCAGAAGGGAAGAAGAAGCACCCTCACATCACATTCCTAAATGCATTGCTGCAAATAACGGGCAAGGAGGCTGAGAAGCACTCTCAGCAAGCAAGGTGGCTTGCAGGCATCCTCAAAAATTGTCTTCCATCATCGAACTCCTTGTAAGGAACATGAAGACGATGCGAAGAACTTTGCTGGCCAAAGAATATTTTCTATATCTCCCATGCCAAAAGTGACATAAAAAAAGATGGCAAAATGGGTAGATCAAATGATCCATTTTCATGGAAGAGAAAAGTTTTGGATCGATTGTCAAAATGCCAAACAATGGCAGCAAATTGATTTTGAAGAAGAGAATGGAAATGAAAATGACAAGTGTGGAATATAAGTGCATTTATAGAGGCGTGAAGGTGAAGAGACAGAATATAAACAGCCACATTCGTGCCTAGTAACTGGAATCAAATGGCATGAAGTCTTGGGAAAAGAGACAGAAGTACCAAGAGAAAAATGTGCGTGAATCTTAGCATAAAGCAGTTAAATGTTTGAGGGGTTGACGATTAAAGGCAACGTCAATAAATACACAAGAAGACAAATTAATCGTTCATTAATGATAATGGCTGTTGGTACGTTCAGAGTTACCAATGGACATCAGTACGAGGTTACAAGGGGAAAGTTAATACAAAGTTACAAAAAGAAAAGTTAAGGCATTATATGTCTTAATTACAATTCGTCCCAGACCGAACGAATTCTCTCCCTAAGTCTCCCCCAATCCTCGCTCTGCCGAGAAGAAGTGATATCCAATTCAGCTACAAAATCATCATCAACTTCTAGCTTTTTGTACTGCTCGTCTAAAGACTTGGTTTGCTCAATTTCTTGGGAGGCATTACGTTTTTTAGCAGCCATTCTCGCCTTACAGTCGTCCATCCTTGCTTGAAGCTCCTTCATCTGTGCAGCTAAACTGGTCATCAAAGAGTCTTCAATCATAACTTCGAAAGAGATTTCTTTCAATTCGTCCTCAGCTTTGTTGATCTCTAGAAGCAAAGACTCTCTTTCATATACAACGCGAAGATATTGAGTACTCTGGGCCTTCAGTTCAACATTTTTGGCTAGCTAGGAGAGAATCTCGGAATGGACAACTTTCAACGTCACTTTAAAATCAGCAGAAAGATTGAGCGACGGAAGTGTCAGTGCTTGCGCCAACTTCACAGTCATATGCTCAAGCTTATCCTTATGTTTGGCAGCACTAACCTGGCCGATGTCTATATCCATAAAGGACATATACTCAAATATCGACTGCTTGAGGAACTTCATATCTTCCTTTGAAGAAGCAGAAGGACGATCGATTGAAGCAGGGCGAGACGTCTTGACTTGCCCCTAGGAAGTGAACAAGTCCTGGATGAAACACACAATCTTATTAGCATCCTGCAAAGAAAATTTCCAACATTGAAGGTTTTCACTACAATGAACAAAGTGGAAGTAAAAGTGAGGCAAAGATTACCTCATCAGCAATCTTGGGAGGTGGCATATCCCCAACTAAATCTACCACCTGTGGCTCCACCATTTGTGAGGACTTCCCCTTGTCCGGACGAGAAGACTTTGCTACAATGGACAAACCCATGGGAGCATCTGCAGAACTCAAAAAGTAACAAATCAAAAACCAATAGCACAAGCAAAGGTAAAACATCAAAAAATATATT
>NW_019263695.1:295291-339271 GCF_002742605.1 Olea europaea var. sylvestris | reverse complement strand
TTTTTTTTTTACCAAATAGAAAATCGACACTTACCTTAAAAAATATAAACTGGCCGAATCATATATATCCACCAATGAAAATTTTAAAAATTATTTAATGAGTACTCTTCTAGTAACTTTGATAACCAATCTTTTCGAACAACTGAAAGCTTGATCGAAACAAGCAATCAATTATATATCACTATAATCCATATGTTACTGTCTCAATAGATTATTTGGTGTGTTCATCAATCTTCTATATCACCACATTTTAAAGTGAGAGAAGAATCTCAACCAAAGTAAAAAAAATAAAAATAAAAAAAATAAAACCAACTAAAAATTTTGAGGGTCATTTCGTCTATTTTTTTGCTCATTTTCTAGAATATGCTCATAAATAGATTACTTTATAAATAAATAAGTTTTAACGGAGATACTTTTTTTTTTGTCAATATCAAATTTACAATAAATTATTTATTTTGATCATAATATCTATTTTATGGTCAAAATAAGTAATTTTTTTTATAAGTATGAAAAAGTAATGAATAAAAACATATGTAGAAATAAAAAAATTAATTAATTACTTTTAAATTTAGAAAAATATGTAGTGTCTATAACTATTAAAATAAGTAATTTACTTTTAGATCTAATCAACATAAATTATCTAAAATAAAATTTACTTAGTAATTATAATTAAAATTTAGTTAAACATGCATTAAATAGAATATCTAAGTTGACAATAAAATATTAACATTTCATGAACGTAATGAGAGGATTAATTAATAATTGTAGTTTAATACAAGTTGAATAATTGAACATTGGACTTGGGTTTAGATTCAAACTAAAAACTAGAGTTGGGTCAATGATAATATTTGGGCCAAAATTCTACAATTTCATCTTAGGTTTTTATTTGGACTGATGGCAGTGCTGGGTTGCCAAAATTCTACAATTTTCTCTTAAGCTTTTATATGGGCTGGCTACCAAAATTCTACAATTTTCTCTTAAATTTTTATATGGGTTGGGGAGCAATGCTGGATTACAACCCAACACAACCTCCCACCACCTCGGCCTATGAAGTTGACAAAACGAGGGAAAAAATTTGGCAAAAAGGGACTAATTAAAAGTTTGAGGACTAAATTGGTGTTAATAGTTGATTTGGACCCAACATCGATGATTGGAGAGGATTTGGACTCAATTAGATGGAATTGGAAGCTAAAGGACCAAGAAGACACCAAAAGAGTTAAAATGAATGAAAACCAAAAATGAGGGATCAAAGTGCAACAAACGGAAGAAGTTAAAGCGGCACTCGTGCACAGTCTTCAAGTGGTGCCCTTGCAAGATATGCTACACTCATATAGAGAGCAAAATCGCAAGCAACAAGGTATGGTGGAACATATGGAGCACGAGGGGGGGAGGGGGGCGGATTTTGGGCCAAATGGCCTAGACTCCATTTTCAGCCTAAATTCTTATACAAATCAAATTTAACCTATTATTTAAGTGATATGAGACGGCTTGAACGGGAGAACATCATTATACATAATTTTCACCACAAGAAAGAGACCAGCGGAACGAGAAATTGAAGATTCAAAGTCCGACTTAAAGATTAACCAAGAAGAAATTGATTTATCACTTTTCAATTATTGTTTTCAATTTCGAGTGATGTTTTTTCAATTCTTTTTGTGTGATTTGTTAAACATTGTGCTAGGCTAATTACTTTATGTATTGGATGAAGATTAAACATTTTTGTTATTTATTTCTAATTCGAGTACATGGTTTAGTTGAATTCTTGCAATTTGTGATTAGTCTTACATGTCTAATTTTATTATTTGACTGTTTGATTATTAATTGAATATATAGTTGCTTGTTGTAGTGTTGGGAGGCTCACAATAGATTTAGAACATTGCTTGATTAACCTGCGTAGAATAAATGTTAGTAATAATGTTTATCGCGTGTGCAATCTTTGATATAATTGTCAAATTAAATGCATTCTATTTATTTGAATTCGGATTAGGAATAAATTCAAGTTGTGACTATGATAGATTTAATTTATCTTGAAAAAAGAAAATTAATTACAATAAAATTATCGATTGTCAAAAAAGAAACCTGCTACATAGTTGACAATTAGAATTAAGTTAGAATAATTAAAAATCACAAATCAATTTTGTTTGCTCACTTTGAATCTAATTAAAGACTAGTACACTCAATTGAATTTTATTTTTCGTGTGACGATACACATTGCTCGTCATGTATTACTTGTCAACGATTTCGTACGCTTACGGATTTCACACTAACACTGTCCAATTAAGATTTTTCAGGATGGAAAGGAACAATTTTTTTTTAAAGCTCCATTTACTATTACATTTAATTAATTAATTAATTTTTTAATATTACTATATGTTAAGTATTACATAAATTGAAAGCATAAAAAAAAAAAAATCAATTAGGGTTGAGGACCATGATTCCCTTCCTCGTCCCAATCTGGGTGGGAAGTTTTGCTAGCCCTATTATTCGTCACCATTTAGCATATCAAGATATACTTTTATAGAGTACTTGTCATAGTTGAACGCGCAGTACACGTTATTTTCAAATGCTTTTAAGTGCTATAAAAGTATATATGAAGATATGTGAATATAAAAAATAGTTAATACAAATTTTTTAACTAAAATGAGCTTTTTATTCAATGAAAATCTCTTTGCATACAATATTTTTTGTTTGATTAGGGATATCTAAATTGACTAAAACATTTGAAGTTGTCATAGAAATTCCTCTTGAAACGTATAACTATTAGTACAAAAATTTTATCCAATTTTACATCGAGTGAGGTGAAGGAGAATATGCTGTTATAACCTCTCATATTTTTTCTAAATACAATTCCTTCATTGGGCTGTGAAGTAAACAAAATGTATAGTTGATTTGGCACTTCATTCTCTGCAAGTAGGAACTAGTAAATGTAGGATATAAAATTTTTAACTAATCAATTATACAAATATTTGATCTTAGAAGGTAGAAAATATTTGTATTTGACCTTTCGCCAAAAGGTCAACAAAATGATGGAGTTTCAAGCTCATATTTTGTTGCACAACAAAAAAGTATAGGAACATATTTTCTTAAGCTCGTGTATTGGAGACCAAAATGACGTAGATAAATTTATTCTTGCACGATGTTAAATGAACTTTGAAAAATAATATTGAAATAGAGTATAGTTAAAAAATGATGTAGATGAGAATCATTCAAAAAGTCCAATAATGGGACCTTGAACTTGATTCAAAGGAATTGTCCTTAGATGGTTTCAATGGAAGATGAGATATTACACTTGTTGCTTGTATACTATGTTCATCTTTTCTTTCTTCATTCATTGGTAAACTTACTCTTTTTAACCCTTTGTTTTTACGAAAGCCTAGAATATCTCGTTCTTTTAATTTGTTTATATTTAAGGAATTATTTTGTATGAACTGACATGAAAAAAATAAAAAAATTAATGAATTATTGAGTAGAAAAGTGACTATATAAAGTTAGATTGTACTTCAAATGAGGGAAGGAATTAAAACTATTTAATTATAAGTTACTTGAACTTCTAAAAAAAATGCTCACATATAACTATATATGTAAAAAAAAAAAAAAAATTGCAGTTGGAAGGGGAAAAAAATGAAAATATCACAGACATAATATTTCATATTTAATAAAATAAAAGAGTGCAAAATTATATATGGTTCCATAATATAATTTCATTGTATTACATCTGTATTGAATATGCTGAGTAATTAATAAAGTTTGTCTTTGGTTTCTCTTGATGAAAAAATCTTTGTTTAGTTTTATGGATGATGTTACTATCCAGAAGAATCACTTTTTGTTTCTTCGTTGTTCCTTCACTTGGGCTCTTAACATTGATGACAAACATATGTTTTACTTTGATTATCAATCATGTGATATCTGAAAATAAAGAGAAAAAATTGAATAAAAAAATAATTCATTGCCCAATGAACAACTTTAGATATCATGAATTTCTACACCACTAATTTTACTAAGTGATAGAGGTATTTTAGATTTCAATAACTATTAATAAAATAGGAGTTGATTATAAAATGTTAGTCGAGTTTTTGAAATTTTAGAACTAACACTTAATTAGACTGTTTGAACATGAGTGTAAACTATATATTTGACTGAAAAGTATAATCATCAATCGCGATAGCTCCGTTAGCGAAATTGAAACAACATTAAATTGAAGAAAAAGTTCGATATCTTATCACATGTACGTTTAACGATCTTCTATACCTTAATTGCAATTTTGAAAGACAACTTGATTTCACTGTTCACATTTCAATACTTTTCATTAATTGGTCTTACGTTTTCATTTCGTATAATGTAAGATTTTCTATTTTTATTTAATTATACTATCTAAATTTTCAATTGCATTATTGAATAACATGGCTTGAATTTTATTCTCCTGTAAACAAGTCAAATACTATGTTAGATCTCATACATAATGGAATTACGAAATAAATAGCCATTGTAGCAGACATATTACCTCCTTGTTTATTAGGATGAACCTCAAAATATCAAATTTACCAGTGTTGTTAGAATAAAATTCGACCAAAATCTTTTGAACTAATGTCACTCTAATGAACCATTCATTTCATATATGATAAGTTACTTATAACATTTGATTCCATAATATGAGAGCAATCTCAATTTGGCTAAAACCTATCTATTGATGTGCTAGAAAATAACACATTTGATGATTCAAATGAAATAAAAATTAGTTTGTGAAAATAATTTAAATAGTCGAGGGAGTCAATTAGAATAGTCTATCCATTTACCATTTTGATACTAAAAGTTCTTACTTACTTCTTGGAAAGTCTCGGGATACTGCTTTACAGTTATTCTAATAAAAGCAACAAATCACTTTTTAATAATTTTTAGATGATTGAGCATACAAGTCAATTTTCCTATGTTTGAATACAGCAATTTGTAATGCAAAGACAGTAAAGAACACAGTAATTGTTAGCGGAGAAATCCAACTGGATAAAAATTTTGAGATCAAGACAGTTACCTCCAGTATACATAAAGAACCTTACAGTTAGATGCTACCTAGCAAACTCCAGTAGATTTTTCGATCTACTTCCTGTAATCTCCAAGATCTGCTGACTCCACCAACTTCTCGATCTTCTACAATTGTCTCTTTCAAGTGGAAACCCAATAATCACCAATTCTTGTACTTGTAGTCCAACCTTCTTCAATCTTCAGCAGCCTCTGAAGTTCCAATTACCATCCTTATTGTATAAAGGAGGTGGGTGTTTTGCATTTTGGAACCTCGATATTTCTCCCAAATTTGTGGTTGTATGATCTCAAGAAAGAATAGATTGAATCAAGGGTCGAATATATTCTTGGATCTTCACGAGTTGATATGAATGTATTATCAATGAAAGGCACAACGAACAACCACACAAAATTCGTGTTAGGCTTGGGTATTTATAGTTAGAGGTGTTTAGGTAGTATGCGCCATGTGAAACTCTCCAAAAACCCAAATTAGGTTTTTCCATGTATTACTATCGCTCAAGAAAAGGGGCAGTGACAAGCGATTGAAGGGTTTGTCGCTCGAGCAAAATCTGGGCAACGAGCGAGTGACGAACATTCTATTTTTGTCACTCGAGCAATGTCATGACAAGAGGCAAGCGAAATTGCTACGACTGTTCTTTTCTTATTCTGAGCTCGAACCCAACCCTTATAACTCATCTATAAAAAACTGAACCTAACTCCTTGAATTTTACACACGTTCAATTTAGTCTTTTTTGTTCACATAATTGCCAATTACATTAAACCTAACAAACTCCCCCTTTGACATTCTGTGATAAAACTATACAATAAAGTCAAGATAGCAAAATAAGTTAAACTAGACTACCCAAGTTACCCAAGCACCGTTTCTTATATTTCTTGTTAGACCTATTTTTTAAATCAAAAACTCAAATAACAAGTGTAAAAATAAGTGATACAGTAAATGTAACAATTGCAGCACGTAATCATAAATAAGCATGTTGGAATGAGAAGTAATACTAATGTCACTAAAAACACCAACTGAAACATTAATATTACCAAATATCAAAACTCAAATAGCAGCTATGGTTTATGATAGGGAATGCTATGCAATTAATCAATCTCCTCCTTACTACAAGTTCTCATCATTTTTTATCGCTCCACTAAAGGCAGTATGAAGATAAAATATGTCAATGTCTCTCCTTAACTCCCCTATACTGCAGTTCTCTTAAAAAAAAAAATCACATGCAAACACAAAATAAAACCAATCTCTCTCTCTCTCTCTCTCTTCACCTTTTTGTTAGAAATGACAAAAGGAATAATATCAAAATACAGTTGATAGAATGCACAAGTATAACTAACGATCAGTAAACCTTCTCATATACTCAATTTAAATTAAGATAGAGTAAATTGTACAAGTGACTCATGTGTGTAAAGTGTCATTAATCCATTGTGAGTAGGATTCCAAATCTTAATTTTGTGATAAAGGACATGCTAACATTATTGCCAATAAGTCTATCTTCTACTTATGATAGTTAAATCATTTAGAGCATATTAGAACCTTTAAATTAAGCTCATATTGCATACACATTTTTCTTTTTTCTTTTTTTTTTTCTCCCATTGACTTTGAGTGTTTATATATTTTTCACATTTTTCAATATTTTTAAAGATCATCATTTTTTTTTTACATCTTAAGTGTAGGTCGTTCTCTATTAAATGACTAAGATGACCCATGTAATGAGCTTTAGGCCGATTATCCCATGTTAGTTGACCATATGCAGTAGGTTTTGAGAAACCCCGCAGGTTTAATTGTTCAAGTAAAATAGACTCCAAAAAAAAATAAGATGTTGAACTTTTTATAAAACTAAGGAATATACTTGAGTTTAGGTCTAATAAATTTGGTCAATTCATATTCAAATTCACCCTACTAACATGTGAGTACCATTCCAAATTTCACACACGCGGTTGAGTCCCACTTATAAGATCATAGTGTGTGCAGTGCATATGGCACATGAAGAAACCTATTCTCAATACTCCATAAAAGCCTAAACAAGCAATGAAAAATATACTACAGCTCATCAATTATGCACATATATGATCACAACACACAAGTTAAAAAATGTTATATATCGTGCTGAAGTAAAAATTTCAATCTCTCCTTTTTTTCTTTTTTTGTATTTTTCATTTTTTCATATTTTTGTTCTTTTTGTTTTTAAGAATGAATGTGCCACACACAAAATAAAAAGAATGTCAAACACATAAAATAAAATAAAAATGAGCATATGCCAATGCATACAGAATAAAGATGCACGTGCATGAAATAACTACCTACAAAGCAAACTAACAAATGTGATGCATATGTAAATCAATGACACAATGATAAAGTACAAGCTTGCACTAGAATTACCTAATTAGTTAAGTATATGAGTGCTCTTACATTTAAGAGCACATGATCTACATCATAGTTTTGCAGATCACTCTTCTTTACCCAAACTTGCCTAGCAGGAGAACAATTCCCAGACAATTGTGTCACTAACTTTGTCAATTGACTCACTTGATCAGTAAGAAATCCAATCTGACCAACAAAACCCTAATTTTTATTCCTATTTGAGCTCTTGTTTCTACGTTTGTTCAGGAATCGATGACACCTAGGGCGTATGTATCCTAACTCACCACAGTGAAAGCATGTAGGAACAAACCTTAGACCAAAGTTGTATGATCGTTGACGTCTATTCCTAGGTCGACGGGTTCTACGCTGTCTAGTATACCTCTGTCCTACAAATTTCTTATTCTTAGGTTCTGGGTTAGGCACATGTTTAGGCTGTCAGTTGCAGGGACAAAAAGGGCCTTGAAAGTGTTGGTGGCATTATGATCTTTTTCCCTATATCCTAAACCTCCCTTATTACTAGCCGGCTTGCTCAGTCCTCGGATGTTATCTAAATTTAACGAACCATTACAAAAGACAAGAAGTTGAGCCTTCAAATACTCTAGACCGTTCATAAGGTTCTTAACCTGGATTTCTAAAGTCTCATTCTCAGCAGTTAGCTCACTGACTTTCGTAGAGGATTTCTCAAGCTCACTAATGAGATTCTTAATCTAAGTATCTAAAAGATTCATTCATCAATTTCAACTCACTCAAGGTTGAGGTAGATTCCTGAAGGTCAACTATAAGTATTTCTTTCTCAAGCTCAAGTTCTTTGACCTCAGTACACAAGGCTTTGATCTTGGTCAGAATCTTAATACTCTCTTCATACATTTTATCATACACCTCATGTATATCTTCCTCACTATCAGAATCTTTTCCAGATTGCTCACCGTTGTCTATGTCCTCATCTCTCTCACTTCTCTTGTCAGATCCGTTCCTAGTCCCAACAGTGAAGACAATATATTTTCCACTTTCCTCAAGAGTAGATTTCTTACTCTGATTATCCGAGCTAGATTCGTCATCAACGAGAGTAGCATTCATGTCCTTATCCTGATTTCTACAGCTGGTAGGGCATTCACTCATCATATGGCCAAAGCTATGACGCTTCTGGTATCTCACATATTTAGATCTTCTTCTAGATTCACTCGAAGCACCTTTATGTCTTTACTGAGTTTGTTTTCATTCCTAAACACATTTTCGAAATTTTTTTAGTAAGAAAGGCAAAATCTTCTTCATTTGGTGAATCTGTATCAAAAAATTCATTCCGATTATTCCTTACAATGTTCGAGGCCAAAGACTTTTCTTTTACAGGTTTAGCTAAGATTCGCTCATAAGTCTGGATAAATCCTACTAACTCTTCAACCTTAATAGAATCTATATCCTTACTCTCCTTTATCTCTATGATTTTAGGCCTAAATCACTCGGTAAGGATCTAAGAATTTTTTTTGACTATTTTAGACTCTAGGATTCTCTCACCTAAGTTGAAGCTAAAATTTACTATGTCATTTAGGCTCGCATAAAAGACATCAAATATCTCATCATCTCTTATTCTAATTTCTTCAAACCTAATGGTCAGAATCTGCAATTTAGAGTTCTTAACAGCCTGAGTTCCCTCATGTGTGGTCTGTAAGTATTCCAAACCTCTTTAGTTATCTCACACATGGACACTCTCCTAAATTTCTCATATGACACAGCCATAAACAAGGCATGTAAGACTTTTCTGTTCCAAATACACTCATCTAAATTAGCTTTTGATCAGTTTTCTCTAGGGATGGGAGTGACAACATTATTAATGGTGCTAGAAGGGGTAACCCAACAATTTACAACACTCAACCATATGCGCTCATCCATAGATTTTAAAAAGGCTCTCATCCTAACATTCTAGTAGGCATAAAATCAAAATATGATGAGACAGTCAATGAACTACTTATTTAGACAAATTAAGGTCATGACATGAATTTAGGCCATGGTGTCACTTGAAAGTTCTTACTAATTGTTGGAAATTCTCGAGATACTGCTTTATAGTTTCCTAGAAGGATCTAGATTACCAATTAGTTCGACCTTATGTACGAAATTATTCTATTAAAAGCAACAAGTCGGTTTATAATAGTTTCTAGATGATTAAGCATACAAGTCGATTTCCCTATATTTGAATACTGTAGTTTGTAATATGAAAGCAGTAAAGAACATAGTAATTGTTAATGGAGAAATCCAATTGGGTAAAAACTTCATGACCAAGCAAGTTACCTTCACTATAAATAATGAACCTTACAGTTAGATGTTGCTTAGCCAACTTCACTAGACCTCCCGATCTATTTCCTGTAATCTCCAAGATCCATTGACTCCACCAACTTCCCGATTTTCTACAATTGTCTCTTCCAAGTGCATACCCAAGAATCACAAATTCTAGTTCATCTTCATGCTCTTGTAGTCCAACCTTGGTCAATCTTCAACAGCCCGTGAAGTTCCAATTGAGAAAGTATCTTCCTTGTTATACAAAAAAAGTAGATGTTTTGAATTCTGGAACCTTGATGCTTTTCTCAGATCCGTGGTTGTATGATATCAAGAAAGAATGGATTGAATCAAGGGTTGAATATATTCTTGGATCTTTACGAGATGATATGAATGTATTATCAATAAGAGGCACAATGAACAACTACACAAAATTCGTGCTATGCTTGGGTTATAATTGGAGGTGTTTAGGTAGTATAGGATATGTAAAACTCTCAAAAAACCCGAATTAGGTTTTCTCACTTATCACTACCGCTCAAGCGAAGGGTTTGTCGCTCGAGCGATGTTCGAGTGACAATCATTCTATTTTTGTCATTCGAGCAATGTTTTGACAAGAGGTGAGGGAAATCGTGGTGACTCTGCTTTCCTTTTTTCGAGCACGAACCATGATCTGCCTAACTCATCTATACAAAATTGCACCAAATTCCTTGACTTTTACACATGTTCAATTTAGTTATTTCTGTTCACAGAATCGCCAATTATATTAAACATAACAGTTATGAACTTAACATCCAACCGATACAACCATTTATTCATCTTCACTTAATATGCATTGAATATATCAATTGAAATTATTTATTATAGACGCACATTTTGTCCTCTAATTTAACTTCTCTATATCTTAACATTTATTGAATAAATCAATTGAAACAAACTTTCAAAATATCGTCTATTGTTCCAAAAAAAAAATAATGAATTTAATCTACTGTCCAATCAAGTGAAATGAATCCATCAAATGTATACAAATCATAATTAAATAGTTGATAAAATAATTCATGATAACATGGTTCAAATGGATAAATAAATTAAATATATATTAAAAAATGGAAAGCAAGTTTTTTTTTTTTTTAAATAATTGAATTATAGTAAGGATACAATCGTCCAAAAAATGATTCTCACTTTATGCAATATTTAATATATATATATATATATATATATAGATTAAAGATAAGTATATTCATGCTCTAGAGTGCTTAGAGGTGGGCGTGGGTCGGTTGGGTTCGCTTCTAAAGAGAACCGAATTGAATCGAACCAAAATTTTCGAATATCTAGTAAATGGAACCGTCGGGTCCAAATATAATTATGGAACCGTTCGGGTTTGGTTCGGTTCCATACTATAATTAAATTTTTTAACATTTATAACAGCATTATATAAATACAACTAATGACACATTCAATGGTTTTGGAATGTCAGAGACTAGTAGACTACTTTGTTCTAATAATTGCTACGGTCAAAGTTTCGATCGGCGGATGTTACAGCTTCAATTGGAGGTCACAATGTCGACCGACGATTGTATAGGTTTTGGAATGTCAGCGAGGCTGCGAGAGTGAGTGCGAGAGTCGAGATAGGGTTATGCACTTTAGTGTAGGCATTTAGGGTTATTTAGTGAGTTGGATCATTGTTGAGCTAAAAAATGAAACAATAAAATGGGTAATTGGGTCAAAAATTAAAAAATAAAAAATGAAACAAATTATTGGGCCAAAAATTTTGGATTTAGAAATTATTAATTTGTTTAAAAAAAATTAAAATTAAAATTAAAATAATTTGATTTATTGAATATAAGAAAAATTAGAAAAATTCGATTTTTATTTGATTTTTCAGTTCTTGGTCTAGAACCGAGAACCAAACCGTACCTGTCGATTCTCAATTTAAATACCCGTTCGGATATTTAATTTCACAAGAACCGTCGGGTTCGGTTCGAAAGATTTGCCAAGCCCTAAGAGTGCCTAATAAAAAAATCAATGTTTTATTTTTTTTTTTGCCCTTAAAAAAAAGCATGACGACAACTCTACATTGTGGTAGAAAATAGCTCCAAAATGTACCATATCTTAAAAATCGCATGTTTGTTCAACTGGAAAGGTTTCTAGATTTGAAAAAAAAAAAAAAATTAAGCTCCCGTTTGGTCACCATTATTTGAGATTATAATTTTTGAAATAATATATATTTTTTTTAAGAATGTGTGTTAAAAAAAAAAAAGGAAAAAATTTTAGGTTTATGTGCAATATTATTTTATTGGAGACCGTGTCATTGATAAAAAAAAGAGAAAAATAGATTATAACTTTAATGGCGGCCAAACGAGGGCTATAACAACAAATAGTCTAAATTTTAATTTTATAAATTATGTTACTTATACATAAAAAGTTCATAAAATTTTACAAATAGATGATAAGTTAAAAAGAGAGTGGAGAATTTTTTTTTTAATTTGTTAGAAGAAATTCTAATACGATTATATTTCACTACATCATATTTATAAGTGGTGATGTACATGTAGTGTAATTGCAATTTTATTGTTGGAATGGCAATAATGTACTAATTGCTCCGGTTGGAGACATCCTATGCAAAATGGCAAATTATAAGACATTAAAATTGTTGCCAATATTCTTCACAAACTTGCATATTTAACGAACTTTACTATAGCCTCCTTTCAAATATTAGCAGAGCTAGAATTTTTTATTTGGAGATCTACAGTGGTCAATAGCATACCGATAACTAAGACAAGAGAATATTAATATTATATATTTTGTCCATAAAATTTGATAGGGAAATAATTTTGATTGACCTTACATAAACAGTTTTGTTACAAATACAGTTTTGTTGACAGTATATGAGACGACCAACATTTTTGCTATTGATTTTAACGACTTAAAACAATCAATGTCACAAATTTTTATGTATAATTGAATGACTTTACATTTTCAATGTACAAATAACATAATTCATATACACACACACAGAGAATGAAATAATCTTTTGTCAAATTTGTTGAGGATGCAATTTGCTAGAGTTTCCAAAGAAAATGGTAAAAATTAAATTTTGGGTGCTGGAACCAAAATATGTAGAGCTACAGATCGTGAAGTCGAAGCATCGGACGGTTGATAAAGCTCGAGTACATGGCAACTTGTAGTCCCGCACGTACTATATCAAGTCTAACCATGCGGTCTCTATTTTCCAATACGACGGCGGATGTCCACCCAAAATCAGGGGTTTTGCATTCCTCTCTCTGCAAACCATAAAACCTATATCAGACTTTCATATTTCTTTTTTTCTTTTTTTTATATTCAAGTATCCACCTTATAGTGATTAAATCCTGGAGTCTACACTTTGGCCCCTCAAGCTGCAGACAGGTTAAACCGCAGGTTGTGCCCCAAATTGACCAGTGCTCAAAAACCTTCCAACTGATCTGTCAAAGTGCCAAGCAAGTCGTTTCCCATCTTTGCACCTTGCCTTCCAATAGAGCTCCTGCTTTTTAGGATAAATCCTGCTTTCCAGGAGCCTTTCAGGAATCGAACTCACGACCTCTGATCTGCTAACCTTGAAGCACCCTCATCTTTGCCAGTTGGGATGTGCACTGGGGGGCAAACTTTCATATTTCTATTTTGTAATGTATATCATCCATTTTTGTTTAATATCGTTAAGAAAATCATAATGGAAATGGCGTATATCTCTGCTTTTCGTCACATTCTGAGAGGGTCTTCCATGGCGTCGACGATTTTTTGCTCTCAATTCGTTTGGACTCACCACATTACTACCCTACCTACGCTTGCCAGTCCTAAGCTCTTTCACACACGCGCGCACACGTAATTCGATGTAATTTGCTCGTAATACTAGTTTAACCAGAGGTCTAAAACTTCGGGGAGTTTTGGTCTATCGCTGTTTGTAATTTATTTATTTATTTACATTTTGAGTACTGTCTTTACGTTTATGCAATTTGAAATATGTGCCTTACGTAGGAGGAAGTGGAACATAGAGGTATAGAGGAAGTTGAGTTACCCTACTTTTGATACTCCAAAATTGGTATCAAGTATAGAAGTACTAGCATAAATCTGAAACATTAGTAGGCTTGGTGTTGTATAGACCTATTTTATGCATGATTATGTTGGACCACATTTTCGGTGTGTTCGAATTGAGAAACCATCTTTTCCTTTATGTGTATGGGGAGATTGGTTATTTAGTAATGGGCCCTTGGAGAAGCCAGTATCATGCAATGTGTGCAGCTCTCGGTAGAGAACAAAGAGAACATTGACAGACTATATTCTGCGTGAACATGATGACTATAAGAACCATAAGGTATCGAAGGTGGAGACTACATCTTTTAGGAGCAAAAAGTGAGAAGTTCACAAAAGAAAATAAGATACTGATATTGCTCAATATCGTGGATTTTTGCTTGACCTTAACCAACGCTTCCATAAAGGATATTTTGAAGATACAAGCAACAGATCAAGTTTTGGATATGCCATATTTGGAGGATTTGATTCTTCTGATTCCCTTATGGTTCTCATTGTCATCATTATGTTGTGTCCTAGCATGTATAGGAGTATAGTTTGGCATCATACAGCGTTCCATTTGTTTGCCATTGACAGTCACATACATTACATCGTATTGGCCTCGTCCACGGTCCATAGATTGAAATTAGTTCAACAAATGTACTGTGAGAAATGGCACCAACATTTCTAATGAATAATCAAGAAAATACTTTGCTGAATGATTTATTCAGTGTATGGATACATATAATGAGTGCGTCAGCTTGAAAAACATGAGAGGTCGGACCATTACAGTTCGTCACATGCCATACAGAAACCGTGGTTAGTGTCGGGAAGAAAACCTTCAAATTAAGCGATATAAGTATCTGTCTGCTTCTGATGCTCGTGTGACCTCCTGTTTGTTTCCCAGCTTATATTAAAGTTTAAGCTAGATTAATCATCATTTTTCTTTTTCTTGCGCGCATACAAGTATTTTGAAAATATTGCAGCATGAATATTTAGGCTTTTGCTGCAGTAGGTTGACTTATTCGAAAGCTGATATTGATTTATCAGTAAAATACAAAAAGAACCTGGAGAGGAAATGTACTTAGCAAAACACAAATCAAATTAAAGATGTAGCCCTTGTTTGGTTTAGCTAAAATCAAATATTTAGTAAATTTTGATAAAAGTTGTAAATCCTATTAAATGTATGGTTGAAAATGAGTTTTAGAAAATGGGAAACCAAACGGGCATAATGAGCGAAGAGCAAGTTCAGACAAGTGGGGTGGTATTTTCTGTCATTCCCTATGATCATTTGTATGACACAACACTTCCCGCATTATGTAAAACATTTCCCTGAGCTGTACTGAGGAAGTGAGTGGAAGCTGTACGCTTGCTTTAGGGATCGACTTGTGTTTATCTCGTTTGAAAAAATAAATTGACATCTGTTCATCTTGTTTAAATGACATCTTTAGCAGAGCTTGAAAATGACCAACTGCTATACTTGATTTGATTGTGCAGCTATATCAAAAAATACAACTGATGAAAGTCTTTTCAACCATTTGCACCATTTGGAAGGCTTCTTGATGGGGAAAAGTTCTCATCCTATCCCTACGCTTTAATTAACGTCCAATTTCCAACAAGATCCAGTTTTTCATTTTGATCTTGATTATTGTGCAGCAAAACTTATGAAACAGGAGAAGAAGCTGATAAAGCAAGGGAAGAAATGAATTCCAAGTTCCTGCATGGTAGGGTAATTTTTATCGATCCAGCAAGGCTTAGGTAGTCTCCGCCTCGACAACCTCCTCAACAAGGTATCACTCGATCCAAAGCCTATCGAAAGTGGCTTTGTGACTAACAGGACTTTTGGATGGTCTGGTTGATGCTTTTAGAACATTTTCAGTACATTTTTAAGCTAGAGGAATTTTTCAGCATACCGTGTTGGACACAAGCAGTCGAGAATCATTACTACTAGTCTACTATGGTCTTCGCTAGGATAATTGGAACTACTCTTGTATCAGGGATATCTTGAACACTCTTTATCAATCGTCACTTTGCTTTGCAGTTGACTGCATTTAATTTATCGGCATTGTCATTGTGTAGTTATTTATTTGTACATTGAACTCCAATGGACACAAGGCCTCCAAAGATTTCAAGGGGTCGAGTTTGTGCATTGAATTAAGCAAACCAGTCACAAGAAAACCTGCAAATGAGTGAAAATGGGGGTAATCTTATTTTCACACCACACTATAAACGTGGAAGCACGTCACCAAAAGCTTGCAGTCGAATTTCCATCGAAGGTACACAATCTTAATAATGTCTTCCCAGGTTTCTAGCACTAGTTTCACTGATCAACAAAAACGCATCATTATTTATTCACATCATCAGTGGGATAAAAGTTTACCAGTTTAGACACGTTGACAAGCTCTCAAATAGCCTCTGCGATGGGAAAGTGCAACTTTGTGACAGATTTTTTCAGAAAACTACTTCTGTGTAATGGATCTGAGCCGCTGACTTCTTCAGATTTTGTTTCTTGCCTTTGCCTTTGCTGCCTCGTGAAGATTTGCCACCACCTTTCTGCTTGTTCTTCCCAGACTTCTTGCTATCGCTTTGATGGCTCTGACTCTTGTTCGATAATACATGCGACACCGCCGTTGGAGCTGGATCATACACATCCGGAGCCCACGTCACTGATTGCTTCTGAGGTGGCATTCCCAGCTTTTCACGGCTACCTTTTATGGCAGATACAAGCTTCGAAGGAGTCTAAGAAAAGAGTATCAAGGAGAAATTAATGATAAAGTCGCAACTATAAAATGGTGCGCTCAAATGTAATTTATCCAATAAAATCCTTTGGAAACAAAAACCCTGACTCCAAAGAAAATGGAATCCAACGGTAGACACAAAAATTTGCACACAATCAAACACTTAACTCATAAAAATTAAATGTGTGGCGTAAAAGCATTACTACTTCCCAGGAACTCATCATGCATCGAAAATAGTGTCATAATAATTCATGCGTACCAAGTAAACAGCTGTAGTAGAAACAGATTGTTAAAAAAAAAAAAAAAAAAAAAAAAAACCGCATATGATATTCACTTGAAAACACCCATTTGACATGAGAAAAATATGTACATCAAGGAAAGAATGCAGAAGAGCTAGCTACTGAGAAGAAAAAGAAAAACTTACAGGCAATGATATGGCTCGAGAATAGGATTGATCAACAGATTTAGCAGTTATATCATTTCCCTGCTTCCCTTTCCTGTTACATAATTCTTTGGCAGAGGATTTATGCTCACCAAAAGGTGGAAATGTGGCACATTTGCTAATACATTTCTCAGAAGATAAATTGCTCAAGTCGCTCGCATTGGAGTCCTCATTTTCATGTTTCCTCACAGCATTGCTGATATCATTCTTCTCAAGCGATGGAGTGAAGCCACAGGTTGATATTTCAACATCTTCAGTTGTTAAAGTCTCAATCAAACAATTCTGAAGATCATTAATAGAAAGGTCCTCTGCGTGGTTATGAGCTGAATCAGGCAGATCCGTTGGCAATTCACTAAGGCTGCTTAAATTTTGAGGAGCTGACGTATCAGAAGGAATGGAAACTTCCATCTATTAGAGTGAAAACTGCAGAAGAAGTCTGTAAAAGCAGAAATCAGAATGGGGCACCTTAAAGAATGTAGATACAAATCGAAGAACAAATTGTAGATCACTGTTTATATGGACACATCGGATCCAGTTGATATCCAGATTAATAAAAAATTAGTGTATAGCTGTTTGCAAAGAAGGCCTCACTTGGTTGAGATAATGCTTACTTATAAAATTAATCTTAAAATCCAATGATGTGTGACTAGCATAATAACAAGTTAGTTCAGTGCTTAAAATTTAAAAATAGTTAATAATATTTTAAAAGTGCCTTTAGATAAATGGATTAGGACCAAGGTAGGAAAAAAACCAGTACAAACAAATTAACAGTTGTAGCCTTGTGGGTATAATTAGAGCACAATTCATGTCACCACATAAGTAGCATGTAGTTTGGTCGGCTTGGCACAATAATTGACCGTAATGGATATGAAGGTTCCATCTAATTAAACCCTTTCAACCTTTTCATTTTCCGCATACCAGACCTTTTATTTCAAGAACTCAAATTGTAGCTATGATTTAGTTGTTTGCAAATTATTTGCAAATCACCAGTTTCATTTTTCTCATAAATATCCCAAGCCTATCCTCAACGCAAATCAAATCTCAATAAACTTGAACACTGTTCCAAAAATTAGAAAAAACCAACATTCATACATATTACAATAAAAAGCGTGTACAATGCGATTGCTATCCAGAGAGGAAAAAAAAAAAGGAAGAAAAAACCTGATTTTGATCCCACAATGCTCGAGAGAAATTCTCCAGGAGTCCGAATAGAACCCTTTAAAAGCAAGGTCGAATGAACAGGAAAGAGGAGGCCGTGAAATTCCGAACACTCAATTTACAATCGAAATAAGACAAATCACCGTAATTTATCAGTATTACTATATAAAATAACACAACCCAATCGGAAATTGCAAAACAGTGTCCACAAAGTGCAAAACCGTCTAAATTCAGGGAAGAAAAGAAAAGTTTAGGCTACCGTTAACTACTAAGATTACCACGCCGATCGCTTTTTTCAAGATGTTTCAAGCGATGAGAAGAGCCGCCTCCATAGAAGGAGGCAGAGTGAAGACGTGAATGATAATCATATGAAGGCATCGAATACATCTTTCGATGCTCTTCGATCTACAATCCTCTCCAATTTCTCGTTGGCACAATCAACTCCGTACAAAGGAGAATGTCAGTCGAATGATCGTTATCTTAATAGAGGCGTTACGGCAGGAACCCTAGGAAGGAGAGACGTTGAGATGCATGAGTGAGAGTGAAGACCAAGCATTTGGATAGTGTTGTGTAGACTTCAAGAATGTAAAGTTCTCTAAAGTTGTAAACTTACCAATTTTGTACAGTGATCTGGTAACCAGTGCCATCAAAATTTGTGCTTAAAATTAGGTTACAATTTGTATTTTTGTAGCATATATCTTTAATGTATTTTTTCTCAGTTAGAAATCAAAAGAAGGCAGCTTTTACCTAAATTGAATCTGTACAAGACAATACCTCTTTGTAAATTGAGAATCAAAAATCTCAAAACATTTTTGTTGAAGACTAATTTACTGTCAACATACAAGTCCAAATATTTAATAATTTGATGCGCTTAAAGATGGTGGTTCAGAGTTCAGATCTCATTGCCACCGATTTATGAATTCAAATTGCATTTAGAAGTGTCAGACGAGGGCAAATGAATATGTCCCATCTCAATCAACTTAAGCATTTAAAACATATAATAAAACGACGCCTTTCTAAAAAAGCAATGCTAGGTATACAGAATTTCTACAGGCCAACACTTGGCAAATTTTCATTCATCCTTATCCAAAAACACAAGTAAAGGGCACCATACAAGTGATGGGGGCCTGTATTGTTCTTTTTGAAATCTTTCACCTTGAATGTTCACTTTGTTCATCTCTTCGAATGCTGATATGTTATTATTTGAATGATTCAAGATCTGAGAAATCAAAATTTAAATGATCGATCCTACCACGCACGCATATATGACCATTCTATTGAATTTTTCTCCATCACACAATCAAAAATAAGTTATCTCACCATTTCAAACAAAAAACTTGACAATAAAATTATAGTCAGAATCGCTAAGCAAGATGGAGTTCTTGAGTTTTCAATGCAAGCCTGCATATTTCTAGCTACATACTGTTATGGAACTCAAGAAAATGTCAAATATGTAATTGAGCAGAGCGCTGGACAAATATGAACTGGAGAAGCCGCTAAGCAAGATGGCATTCTTGAGTTTTCAATGCAAGCCTGTTTATTTCTAGCTGCATACTATTATGGAACTCAAGAAAATTTCACATTTGTAATTGAGCAAAGCGCTGGACAAATATAAACTGCAGAAGTAGGTCTCCACGGAAAAGTTGGATCGCGTAAACTGTGTTCATACGTTTCAATCTTCATCCGACCAAATGATCCAGGCTGATTTTGGACAGACCTGGCAATTAATACAATAGGAAGATTAAAACTTCAACGATAGGTGATTCCAATTCCATGCAAGAGTTAAATGTATTAAATGCATATAGAGAAGAAAATGAGTAATCAATCAACTTGTCTCTCATTCATGAGATGCTCAGACGAGCTCATAGAACAATTATCTGACCCAATAGAAATGATTTGGCATTTTGGAAACTCAGTCGAAGCTTGTTTACTACCAAAAGTAGATTTAATTAGTTTTTTTGTTTCCGTTCTCTTCTTCCTAAAATACACCATAAAGTCGACATATGAAACATATATCACAGGAAATAACACCTCAGGAAGCTTGATAGACCAGACATCATCAATTTTACAAGCATCCATGAAATTTCTTTTAATGTGGCCCTAAAATTATTGGTTCAACGGTTAAGGTGTTTAATCGTGAACTGGAGGTCCTGAAGATCAGGTCTTCTCACCATCTTTTCCCAAATCATTGAATCCATGGTTGTCACTTCACAAAGATAAAGAAATTTCTTTAACAATGTTAAGTACTTGAGAATTGAAATATCACCACACGTCAATGAAAAGGCTTTAATTTAACTGCCGGGGTAACAAACAATATAACATAAAGTAACCGAGAAACATTCAACTTTCCAGATACGTCAGTTTCAGTAATATTTGACAGCAAAACATTCTGGCAGTAATATTCTGAATGCAGACAAAATTGTAATTGATGTCACTCCCAAACAATAAATAAATCTTGCAATTTCAAATGAAAGTTGACAATAATATCATTCATGACTTTATATGTCATCATCATTAATATTTGCTTACAATTCTATAAGGATTAAATATATTCTCCGTTTTTCATTATACATTTCCTGTGTAAATTTAGGTTTGCAACTTAGACCGTGAACATTTTTTAGCTTGTAACGTCGATAACCTTATAATCCCACTTGCCATACATTCGATCAATTCTTGTGTACAATTTTTATGTTCCTCATAATATCGTAGAAAACATCTTAACCTTTACAGATAATCCATTCCAAACAAACTTTCCTGTCTGATAAGTAGTAAGTTCCATATTAGAATACTCAAATCCTTTTTATCATGCCTTGCAGATAATTTAACATCCATGTGAATTTTTATATTCATAGTACTCCCCTTCCTATATTCATCAACTCTGCATATCTTGCTAAGCATTCATCAAAAGATGACACCAGCAAAGATAATGATGAACTAGCAGTTCGGACATATAAAGAAACAGGGCTAAAGGTTCTATATGGCCATCATTTGAGACCATTTCCAAGTACTTTCATTCAAGACAATGCATGATATGCTAAGATACCCAAAATACATAAGAAGTAATACCTAATTAAGAATCCCAGGCTTATAATTGTACTGCTGAGAGAGAAATCAATAACATCCCAAAACAAGAAGAGCAATGTATCTTTGTCAAGAGACTAGTGGAATATGTCCAATCCAATAAGTTCCATTTAAAGTTTATTTGCAAAATTAGCACACATGCATAAACCAAATATTTCATAAAATAATTGTTTCTAATGTGCTCATTCAGTCTAAGTGTATATGAATTATGAAATGACATAAAGCAATGAAAATTACTTGTGAAGCATCCGTATACAAAGACAAAGACGAGATCAATCAAACTTGTAAACATATATTCTAGATAAGAACACCAATATATGAACCTCGACAATCCAGCATTAGCATTCAAATTCAGGTCCGATAACGAAAAGAGAAGATCTAGATCCAGCACCAGCACAATTCACCGTAGATAATGTTGATGCGCATGAGGAAATGCCAGAAGCAAAATAGGAGGATGAGGAAGAGGATATTGATCAGGGTCACAATCCTCTTCACCAGAAGTTGTCGGACCATCACATCAAACAAATGATGGTGCACCTCCTGAAACCAATGATCCACATGTACGATGTGAACGAGGACGGATTCCATAAACGAGATATCAAGAATCAAAGTACATTTTGCTCGAAGGAGAGCCGGAGAGCTTTCAGGAAGCACAAACTCACGTAGACAAAGACAAGTAGATACAAGCAATGCAAGATAAGATGAATTCACTGCAGAAAAATCAAACACGTGAGTTGGTTGAGCTTCCGAAGGGAAAGCGAGCATTGAGGAATAAATGGATTTTGTAGCTCAAGAAAAATGGTAGCGGAAAGGTGGTAAACATAAAACCCGTTTGATAGTCAAATGATTTCTTCAGAAGAAGGGAATTGTCTTTGACGAGATTTTTTCACTGTTGTAAAGATGGCCTCAATTTAAGTTATCATTGGATTAGTAGCCAGTTTGAACAAATAGATGTCAAGACAGGATTTTTTTATGGTGATTTATATGAAGAAATTTCTATGGAGCAGCCAGAAGGTTTTGAAATTTCAGGAAAATAGAACTTCGTTTGCAAGCTAAAGAAGAGCTTGTGTTGTCTTAAGCAATTACCAAGACAGTGATACAAAAAGTTTGACTCGTTAATGGTTAGTCAAAACTATAAAAGAACAATTGTAGATTAGTGTGTTTATATTCAACGATTTTCGAATGGCAATTTTGTTGCTCTTCTATTGTATGTAGACAACATGTTGATCGTTGGACAAGATGCAACAAAATCAGCCAACTGGAGAAGGAACTCTCCCAATCCTTTAACATAAAGGACTTAGGCTCAACTCCACATATTTTGGGAATGTACATAACTTGAGATAGAAAGAATAAAAGGTTGTGGCTATCTCAAGATGGGTATGTTGAACGAGTGATCAAGAGATTCAACATGCAAAATGTCAAACCTATAAGCACTCCATTAGCTAACCACTTCAAGTTAAGCAAAAATTCATGCCCCTCATCCAAGAAAGAGATAGAGGATATGTCATTGATACCTTATTCTTTAGCAGTTGGAAGCCTGATTTATGCCATGGTATGTACTAGACTAGATATTGCTCATGCAGTGGGCACGATGAGTTGTCTTCTCTGTAATCCTGGAAAGGAACATTGGGAGACAATCAAGTGAATTCTTAGACACCTTAAAGGTACATCAAAGATATGTCTGTGCTATGGGGGTACTCATCCAATCTTGGACGGTTAAACGGATTCTGATATGGCTGAAAATCTTGATAATAGAAAATCTATTTCAGGATTTCTCTACAATTTTGCAAGGGGAACTGTTTCATAACAGTCAAGACTACAAAAGTGTGTTACATTATCCACAACAGAAGCAGAATATATTGCAGCGACGGAAGTAGGTAAAGAAATGTTGTGGTTAAAGCATTTTCTCCAAAAACTAGGGATCAAGCAGAAAGATTACAAAGTACATTATGACAGCCCAAGTACTCTAAGTAATAATTCAACATACCATTCTCCGATAAAGCACATCGGCATCCGCTATCATTGGATAAGAGAAGTGATGGATCAACAACTGTTAAAACTAGTGAAGATTTACACACATGAGAATCCAACGGACATGTTAACAAAGGTGGTTCCAAGGGAAAAGTTAGAGCTGTACAGAGACATAGCTGAGTTGGTTGTTAAATAATAGTTGATTCAAATGCGATTGGAGTGGGAGAATTGATAAGTCCAATCGCATTCTAGTTTCTTCCCACCGCAATAGCCACAATTTCTAGCCGTAATTGATTTTCTTCCGACTGAAGTTACTAAAATATAGCCACAATTATCATTTCTTAATGAATAAGTCTCCCACATGCATACATGAAGTAGCAAAATTGTAATTAAATTCTCCTATCACCTAATCGCCTATCCTATTGATAGACACCATTTTGAAAAATCAGCCCACTTTTGTTCACTCTCCAATTCATAACATAATCGGCAATTTTTGGGCCATAAAATTGCAGTTGGTTTGGCAGCCTAATTTTTGGATAAATAGTATTTCTTTTGTTGAAGTGTAGGCCCTATGAGAGAGAGAGAGAGAGAGAGAGAGAGAGTAGTGTGTAAAGAAGAAGAGAAAAGAGAGAGTAGAGAGAGTTTTGAGAGGTATTTTTTGAGAGTTTGTAATACTCCATTGTATAATTCTATTTAAGTAAGAAATAGAATTATTTTTCCTCTTTTATCTTCTCTTCTCAACAGCCGAATACTCTCAAGTAAGAGTAGGAAGGATATTTATCAGACCATACTTTCTCCGGAATTTCAAAATTCAATGGCACTGATGGTGATCTGTTGATCAGGTAGCAAGCAGTTCGAATAGCTTCTCCTCAAAATGGCTTTGTAGCTTAGCCATACTTATCATGCTTCTGAATTTTTCCATGATCGTCCTATTCATCCTCTTGGTGACTCCAGCGACTCCATTATGTTGTGGGGTGCGTGGGACTGTCTTCTCATGTCGAATGCCGTATCTTCTGCAATAGGCATTGAACTCTTAGTAAGTGTACTCGCCTCCACTATCTGTGCGAAGACACTTTAGCTTCTTTCCTATTTCACACTCTACTAGGGCATGAAACAATTTGAAGTAATACAATATTTGTCCTTTGTCTTCAAGAAATATACCTACACCTTTCGAGAAGCATCATCAATGAATGTCAAAAAGTACTTGTTACCACCTAGTGATTCAACCTCCAAGGGATCATAAACATCAGAGTGTGCCAGATAAGCAACTTTGATCGTCTCGTCGAAGAGAAATTGAAGAAGACTCTGTGTTGCTTACTAAATAGACCATAACTACAAGGATCTAGAGCAACTTCCTTGGCAACTGTGATTAGCTGCTTCTTTGTCAAAGTAGACAACCTCTTCTCACTCATGTGACCAAGTCTCTGATGCCACAAATTTTGAGAAACTTCACATTCCACTATGTCGAGGTTGTCTGCACACATTTTCATTAGTCAAAGACTACTACAAGTATGTCTTTGAGCAACAACCATGGAACCTATTCCATGTGTCGTTGCTAAAATGATTGATATAGCTCTATTTGTCAAGGACTATCCTCGAAAGTAGATTTAGCTGAAGATCAGGTACATGTCGAACATCCTTCAGGGTTATTTTACACTCGAGGTTCGTTTGTATCTGAACATCACCAATTCCGACGATCTTAGAAGAATTGATATTTTTCATCTTCACTACACCAAAGTCGCCAGCTTTGTATGTTGTGAAGAAATCTCTACATGGAGTGACATGGTAAGATGTTGTAGTATCTATCACCCACTCAATATCTTGATTTGAGACGTAAAGACATATCTCCTCATTGATGGAGCAGATAGACAACTTTCCAGAAGTAGTGATTAATGTCTCTCCTTCCTTCTTATTCGGGCTGCGAACTGTTTTGACCTTGCTTTCCTAGCAAATTTCAGCAATTTTTCTTCATGTGGCCCTCCATACCACAATAGTAGCACTTGTAAGTAGGCTTCCTTCCATCTATGGATCCACCTCTGCTTTTGCTTCTGCCTCTCCTCCTACCACGAATGCCTCCTTGCTGTCTTCCTCAGTTCTCTGTGACAAGACCATGTGACTGGTTCGTGTCAACGTCCTTTCTCATGGCCTCTTCATTAAATAGGGCATTCTTGACCATAGACATGGTAAGTTTACCATTAGGGGCTGAGTTGTTGAGAGATAGTACTAGTGTCTCCTAATTATCAAGAAGAGAACTTAAAAGTAGTAAGGCTTGCATTTCATCCCCGAGCGACATCTCCACAGATGACAATTGGTTCACGAAACTCTGAAATTCACTGGTATGCTCAGCAACTAAAGTTCCACTCTTTAACGTCAGATTCACCTAACGCCTCATCAACAGGGCTTTGTTACGAGTGGTCTTGGCCTTGTACATGTCCTCTAGAATCTTCCAGAGGGCATATGCATCTATCTCCTATACTGCATGGTGAAAGACACTATGATCAATCCATTGTCAAATTTGACCAATAGTTTTCCTCTTTAACTTCTTGCACTCAATCTTCTTGCTAGAATCGAGGTTTACACCTTTGGCTTCTAGGCTTCCAGAGTGGGTGATACAAATCCTTACAACTAAGAAGGTCTTCCATCCGAGGCCTCCACGGTGTATAATTGGTAGCAATGAGCTTGATCATAGCTCCCAATGAAGATTCCTCCATTGGCATCTTAGCTTGCAAATGCTTTATCAAAATTGAAGTTATATAAAAAAACTACAAGGGCCAATTAATAAATCTCGCTTTGATACTACTTGTTGTGATTCTTCGATCATGAGAAGAGAAGATAAAAGAGGAAAAACAATTCTATTTCTTACTTGAATAGAATTATACAATGGAGTATTACAAACTTTCAAAAAAAAAAAAAACCTCTCAAAACTCTCTTTTTCTTTCTTCTTCACACACACTCTCTCCCCCTCTCATGGGGCATACACTTCAACAAAAGAATTGAGCTCTATTTATACAAAAATCAAGCCGCCAACCGACTACAATTTTATGGCCCAAAAATTGCCAATTATGTGACGAATTGGAGAGTCAACAAAAGTGGGCTTGTTTTAGAAAATGGTGGCTGTCAACAGGTAAGGCGGTTAGGTGGTAAGAGAATTTCATTTCAAATTTGATACTTCATGCATGCATATGGGAGACTTATTCATTAAGAAATGATAATTGTGGTTGTCCTTTAATAACTTCAACCAAAAGAAAATCAATTATGGTTGGAAATTGCGGCTATTGCAGTGGGAAGAAACTAGAATGCGGCTGGACTTATCACCTCAAACCCACATTCCCCAGCTTCTCATCTTTTTCCTTCCCATTCACATCATTATCGTCACTTTCTTTCTCCTCCTCCTTCATTTGCCTCTTGACTGCACTGGCTCTTTCCAAATAGTTCTCGTAAATATACTCCGACGTATACCCATGCTCCTCATCTAATAACATGATATGTCCATGCCACTCCCAAGCCCGGTAATCCAACCCAGTATGGTGCTCACCCATCATCACAGCTTGACCCAAGTTGGGCTTCAGAGCTTCGCTTTTGCCATTGAGAATTATGCGGATGATCTCCTTTTCGAGCTTGGATTCTTCCTTAGACAGCTGTGTCTTGGAGGAGGAAGAGAATTCGTTTCCACCGTCAATATCAGAATCGGAGAAGTCAAGGAGATTGTCGGAGAAGAAAGGTCATCGAAGGATTTAGGGGTGAGGAAAGACGGCCTGGATAGTGGAGTGTGGAGGCTTGGGTGCCGGATTTGGAGGCGGCCCATGAGGGATTGGAGGAGGATGTTATCGAAGTTGGAGGTGGAGTTGATAGAGCTGCCCATTTTGCTGCGGCTTTGGGGTTTTGAGAGGGTTTTCCAGAAGAGTAAAGAGTAATAAAGACTGGAGAATTGTTTAAAGGGAAGTTTTCTTCTTTTTTTCCTTAAATTCATGGATAAAGAAGGTTTTTTAATAATTTTTCATTTTGGGAAAAAGTTGACTAATTTATATGCCAACAAGTGAAATCAAGAGATCAGCACAAAATCATATCAACAAATTGATGATAAAGAATGGTTAATCATATTCAAGGAGAGAGTAGCCCAACAAATTGATAATCACAAACAAGAGATCTTACAAATTGCTCTTCAGAATGCCTATAAAGGAGAATTGAATCCACACCTTTTTAATAAACATGTAAATTGGAAATTAATTTGAGGGTTACAATATTTATTAATAGCAATGTATATAATCAAAATATATCATCATGAAATGAACTATCATCTCCAAATATAGTATAGAACATATTCAAGGCGGTAATATTAATTCTTTTTTCCAAAGCAAAACTGCTTAATTATGCATATTGGCACACCACTTAGTCCATGCAAGCGAACAAACTACCGCCTCAAGTTCTCCACTATGTAGTCTGCATATAGGTTCCTGCAGAGGAACAAAAACGAACAAAACTTGTCAATGGGAAAAACTTGATTGATGTACAAAACTACTGGGGCAAGAAAATAAGGACGGTATATTGTGCCTACATTGAAATCCAGTGATCAAAATTTAACAGGAAATGTAAGGAGTTACAAAAGCAAAAGCTCTTACATGGAACCCTGGATTGCTTCATAAGCCTTCGTGGCTGGTAGAATTTCATCTACTGCAACATCCTTGTTCTCGTTTTTCTTGTCTGACCGACTTTTTAAGGAAATGTATAACTCTGAGCAAAAAATCACAAACAACCATTGAAAGTACTGCAGTAATGAAACAGGATTGTTTTCACAAAACATAAAAAAGCCATCATTGAATCGTTTCTAAAGGATACAATCTTCAAAGAAACGGCGGATCTCAGCCAAACGATGAGGTGGAAACTCCTTAATGTCTGTGTAGTGACGATATTCAGGATCATCAGCACAGACAGCAATTATCTTGTCATCTTTCTCTCCCTGTTAGTCCAAAGAAATTCTTATTTTTTCTGAATGGTAATGTGTGTCAAATTTTTAACTACATCAGGTTATAAGTACCTGATCAATCATGGGCATAAGGCCAATTGCTTTAGCCCTTAGAAAGCACCCGGGGATAACTGGTTCCTGTTTAGTACATGGAGCTAGTTAGAAGAGAAGGAGAATTCTTCATGGATATTCATGTCATTAAGAAAGTTTCCGACATTTTTGATATCATAAGGTTAAAAGACGCAGAGCTATCAATGCATAAATATAAGGATTCAGAGTTATGTTTACACGTGCAGCCTGATTGTCCAAGAAAAATTAAAGACAGCTAGGTCAGATAAACTATCATGAAATGTGATTATCATGCTTAGTTGTACCCTCATTTCATCTGTCCTTGCCTTTGTAGGTTGAGCATATTGTACTTGGTATATAATAATTACACTTTAAAAAATACTATCCTGTCACATTGGATGTGCAATGGTATTCTGTCAATCCCAAGGGAATGCTAATTGGTCAAGTCCTCAAAATTGAATCCCATATTTCTTTCTTTTCTTCCTTCAATACCTTTGTTTTCAATTGTTTGACTATCATTTTACTTTTCAGTTTGGATACATTCTACTGATTACATCTACTGACGTCATGGACCATGATGATGTTAGGAGAAAGAATGTTGGTCAAAAAGTGCAATCTCTATGCACATTAGTTTCTAATGTGAGTTATTCGTACCTAAATCTACATGGTACTTTAAAAAATTAAGGAAGTGTCTTCCACTCTTTGGTTGCTTGGAACTGAATCAAGTTAAATACGGACTCTTCATTTCTCATCTCTATGCATTTTATCAAAAGGATGTATAGGATGAAGAATTTAATTTGACAAAATGGCGCTTAGATGATTGCTTTTATTTCCTTGATGATTTTTGTCATCCAAGATTACTACTTATGTTGCAATTCTTTAATGTTATTAGGTTCCATTTGCTATTTAATAAAAATTAGGTTCTTTCATAATTATTTCCTACTTTGATAATGTTTGACAATAAAGTTGAGTATTGACAATTCTTAACTTTGGAGAAGCGAATGCATGAAAAAATGTTATATTATGCATCAAAGGTTTAAGAACAAGTCACAAAAAAAAAAAAAAAAAAAAAAAAAAAAAAAAAAAAAAAAGGGGGGGCTTAAAAAAGAAAAAGAAAAACTCAAAATGGAAATATTGGTGAAACAGATTAGATGGAACATTTTAAAGCACCGCTTCACATGGACGGAGAAGAAGTTATGGCAAGAAAAAAGAAAAGCGATGAAAACAGCCAAAATATAATAGAGAAAGGAAACATTTTAAGGAGTGACGTGAAAAACAACATTTCGCTTGAATTCAGTTAGGAGAGTCGCATATTTTAACACTCAAAAGTTATATATTCAAATCCAAAACAGAATGGAGTGTATGTCAAATGATATCCTCAAGTCAGATCTCGAATGTAATAAAACTTAACCGTTACTATCATAAGTTAATAATTTTTTATACAACAGGTAATGAGATGATATTTACGCAAGCTAAAAGTAAAAATGAGACACAACACTTTTTCAAGATCTATAAATAGCTTTATATTCGATACTTTCTCAATTTTTTACATTAAAAAAATAATAAGCTAAATGAAGTTTAATAAACTTGCACAGTTAAAAATTTTTGGAGCCCCAGGTCCTGCATCAAATGAAAAGATTGATAAATATTAATTTTGGAGCTTTGACTATGAAAGTAGAGAAGAATGTTATAAATACCAATCTCAAGGTCATGCCAGGGATGGGCAGCAACTGCTTTCCTGCTCATGGAAGAGAGTATCCTTTCGTTAAGAGGCGGATGTGCCGACCTCCGAAAAGCAGGAGAATTATTTGGCGTCTCAATAGGTGGTGTCATAACTGCAAGCTGTATGTTAGGTCATTGATTAAAGTAAGCCTGTCATATCATTGTCAGAAAATCAACTACGAAACCTTGGAACGTATTTGATTATCACATTTTATACGAAACGGTCTTGCCGAACTCAAGAAATTATTTATAGATCCCAGGCCAACTGCACAAACTTTAGGTTTCCAAAAGGGGAAATTGTTATTGAGGGAATGAAGTGAAATAGAATGTAAAGAAACCTCATATCAAATAAGTCAATGATAACCCGTTCATTATATATGACATAGGATGAATACCTCATCAACTGTAAGATCTACAACCAATGCACTCGAACAAGCCTCAACAGAAGACATTCTAAAAATTTCTGCCTTTTGAATTCCTAGTGGTATTCACAGCATATATGTGAAACAGAGGTAAACAAAGTCAAGATGCTAAGACTAGAATAAATAGCTTAGCAAGCTTCATGCTCTAGATTGCTTGCCAAAAAAAAAAAAAAAAAAAAAAATCACTACTGAAAAAAAAAAAAAAAACTATTTACAGTAGATAATTGAAATACAAGCTTGCAAATTGTATTTGTTCGAAATAACACAATAACTACTTAAAAAATGCACAGAAATCAAACAAGTAAAATTCTTCTCTGGTTACCAAAAATACTGCTAAATATAATTCTCCTCGAGGAGTATACTTAACCTGAGAGAAAACTAGATACCAATAAATTAATAATGAATTTAAAACACATTATGACTAAACCACCAAAAACTGACCCCAATAAGAGAAGGAGGAAGTAGGCCGGCACTGACATGCAAATCCGAAAATATATCAAAATAGTACACGAAAGGCCCCAAAACGAAATGCCAATTGTTGGAATTAATGGTTAAATGGGTTTGATTACTAAACACAACTCTTCAAATGCAAAGGGTGTATATCAAAGAATTGTTTCAAATGGGTGAGACTTTTTGATTAGGTGTAATCTACACTATTAAATATGAAATGGTGTGAACTAGTGGTTGAAATTAATTTATGCGAAAAGATGAGGCCATTTGAAGAGACGCATGAAAATCTATGAATAAGACCCTCCTAATTCCATTTTCTCACTCCAAATCAATTCATAATACTAATTTTTTCTTTATCTAAATTCTGTCAAAATAATTTCCATAGTATTTTTGAGTTTCATGTATGATATTTAGTATTTGATATCTTCCATTCTAGAATAATACAGTAATGCGTTGGTTCGCCATGCACAATTAATATTGTGATATATTAATATTGTCTGAATAGTTGTGTCTTGGGAGAAGGGCGTCCATTAGATCTTGTCAACAACGAGGCAAATTCCATTTTAAGGAGATTTGCATTTGCATACCCCGCTTCATTTTATCTCCTTCAGTTTCTTTATTTTTTGCATTTGAGTAAGTAGTGATTTGCTCATTATTATGCATGTACTATGATTCGTTAAGTCATTTCTCTAGTATTTGCATGCATCTATTTTAGATTAACAGAATATAATTAACGCACTAATTTATCCAACAACCAATGAACGTTCATAGACTAAAAACTGAGCATAATTTTTCATATCCACGCCTAAATATTAGAAGATCAATACTCTAACTTAAATATACATATACACTTATAGATACGCTTATTTTTATGCAACAAAAAAAAATGCAGAGTGAAAAATAAGGCAAAATGTAAGAAAAATATCGAATAAAACGTACCGAAAACTGTCAAAGAGAGCTAACAGAGACCGACGGTAGAAAACGAAGAGCTCAGATCTCCAGGAGCAAACACGAAGCGTAAAATGAAGGCAATTAGGCAAGGGAAGGGAAAGGGAGTATATATATACATATACAAACAACCCTAGAGAGAGAAAGAAGTTGAGTAAAGCAAAGGTCTTTGTCAGTAGAATACTGTGGTACGTTATGCGTTTCCGCTCTGTTTCTGCTTCATCCTTCGCCATTTAAAGGGAGGAGTGGAGGAATAATAAAAAGAAAAGGCAGAAAAAGGGAACAAGGAAATTCTCTCTATTTGAAACTATTGCGGAAGATTCATTTGATTGTGGAGAATAAACTTTACGGGGTCCACACAATTCGATGTTAATTGGATACCGAACCGAAGACAATGACGGAATTCCTAACGGTGGTTAGTGTTAAGGAGTAACGAGCGGTGGAAAGGAGCTGTTAGGCCCGTTATGAATAAAATTTCTGCGAATATCCGGATGCAAGTGGAACCACCGACCTGTATGAATCCATTTTATCATGGCATTTCTGTAATATCATTTTTTTCTGTTCATTGAACATTCCCTTCAATTATCTTGAATTTTCCTTGGAATTTGAGTGCCAATGTTTCATTTTATCTTTGTTGATTTCCTCCATATTGAAATTTGATATTAATTAAAACATATATTGTAGAAACAAAGTAGAATTGCAAAATGGATTTGGGCAAAATCCTCGATCTAATTGATCCATTTCATAATATAAGGATCCATTTAACACTACTTTTACTTTCTATCCGAAATGATCTCCTAAGCAACATCGGTGCTTTAGGAGATTATTTCTATACTTTCTATAAAAGAACTTTTTTAAAAAATTATCTTAATTTTTATTTGAAAACTAATTTAAAAAAGTTTCAAGTTCCAAAAGTGTTTTTAAAGGAAGTTATATTGAACCAGTTTCTTCTGAAAACTTTTTTAACTAGAAGAAATATTTTCATAAAATTAACCAAACAAATTAGAAAGCACCTTTTGAAAACCTAGAAGAAGAAAGAAACTTCTAAATCTCTCCATATCTAAAACTCATCAAACTGTGTTTCTCTAAGAAAATAATTTTATACTATAAAGTCAGAATTAGCAATGTTTGATAATAACCTTAAAACAGCTTTATATCGTAACAGCTGTTTCGTGTTAGGCAACCGACAATTCTGTAAGTAAAACCATAGATCTGAAACTGAATCAAACGGCTAAAATTGATTGAGAGTAAGGAACGGAGATGCATACACATTAAACACGAAAATAAAGAGTTCTGATCAAAATGATAAATAGACAGCTGCTTCAACAGTCAGTTTTTGGTTCCAAAGTCATCTTCAGAGACAAACAGTCGTAAACACTTCATGGGAAAGAAGTATACTAATTGATTTCTCCAGTAAAGATGTGCCAACAATACATATTTGTGTAGCAACTAAAAATAAGAATACAAGCAACTGTCATATTGTCATAACAAGACTAGTTAAAATAGTCAACTTAAGGATGTGGCAGATCATCCTATGTTCGATGCAAGGGTTCGGCTCAAGAACCACAACAGGCTGATTTTTGGGAAGCCCCTGCTGTCTGGTCAGCTTGGGTAATCTTAATGGTCTGAGGCTGCAAAATTCGGAAAACAGAGAGACCAGTCTTAAGATTACACATATATGTAAAGAAGTGAAGCACGAGCAGCTAAAAAAACAAAAAACATGATTATACCTCGGCCTTTGAGTCTGATTCCGCAAGCCTTTGCTTTATATCCCTGGCAATTGAGAAGAACACCTCCTCCACGTTCATATTTGTCTTTGCACTCTGTTTGAGATAATAATGTTAGAACTGGCTTCTACTGCATATGATTCCAACATCAGCAAACAAGTGTAACTTACTGTCTCAAAGAATTTTATTCCATACTCATCAGCGAGTGCTTGACCCCTGGAGGTGGGAACAGCCTGCAGAAATAAGTTAGGTCTGATCAATCTTTGAATATCTAATAAACTAGATTAGAAAGCTAGCGAGCAGATCACAAAACAAAGTACGATGTGTTTTCATTTCTACTTGATCTCTCAGGCATGGCATCGATATGTAATTCCATTACTTTTCAGGTGTTTTGTTTTCTTCTCTTTTTATATCTTATTCTTGGAATTATCAAAATCCACCTGGTGATTTACATTTGATTTGCATGAAATGCATGCTCGCTGAATGTCTATCCAATTGAGCTTTAGCTAGATTAGAAAGCTTGTAAGCAGATCATAAAACAAAAAACGATGTGTTTTCATGTCTACTTGATCTCTCAGGCACGGCATCGATATGTAATTCCACTTTTCACTTGTTTCGTTTCTTCTCTCTTTCCGCATCTCATTCTTGGAATTATCAAAACCCACCTGGTGAATTTACAATTGATTTGCATGAAATGCGTGCTCGCTGAATATCCATCCAATTGAGCTTTAGCTAGATTAGAAGGCTAGTGAGCAGATCACAAAACAAAGAATGATGTGTTTTCATGTCTACTTGATCTCGCAGGCATGGCATCGAGATATGTAATTCCACTTTTCACCAGTTTCGTTTCTTCTCTCTTTTTGCCCTTGTTTGGGCTCCATTTTAATGGAAATTTGGGGAAAAAAAGAGTTTTGGAATGGTATTTTTTGGAGAATGCACAGTAAAAAAATAAGGAAAAGTTTTCAATTTGCTTGTAATATTATTTTATGGAGAATGTGTGGTTAAAAATGAGTTTTTAAAAAAATGGAGGCCAAACATATATCTCATTCTAGGAATTATCAAAATCCACCTGGGGGGTTTACATTTGATTTGTATGAAATGCATGCTCACTGAATATCCATCCAATTGAGCTTTAGCTAGCAACCCAATCAGAGCAATGATGCAGAAGAGTGTGCTCACCATCTGCAATAAGTATGCATATATTTACAAACAAACACAAGTTTGTTTTGTGTGTGGGCACTCACTTGGGAGGAGGGGTAGATATAGAGAGAGATTATACCCTTTTGCTTTCATCCATGTCAGCCTTGTTACCCACTAGTATCTTGTTGACATTGTCAGAGGCATGTTGCTCAATGTTACGAATCCAATTCCTGATGTCTAAACGAACGAACGAGTCAACTTTGACAAAGGGAGAAAGTACTACACTCATACCAATCAAAAATTACATGAGATGACTCAGCAAATTAAAGGAAGTTAAAGAGATAGAATTGAAGAATTCAAACATGGAAAATCCTCTATTGGTGTGATGAAGGGCAAAAATATCAGGCCCAATAAGAGAAAGGATTATCAGAATGAGGAGAAATTACTGTTAAAAGATGACTCATCAGTCACATCGTACACCAGCAATATTCCCATAGCTCCACGGTAATAAGCTGCAAAATAAAAATTTACATTAAGATAAAGCTCAGAAATTTCCAGAAACAAAATGCTCCTACGGAGTCTATAATCACTAACAAACCCTAGAACAACACATTTATAATTATACATGTATATTGACCCAAAAAAAACAAAAACAAAAACAAAAACCAATTTGAATGTATGATTTTAAAGGAGGGAAGAATCCATAGGAAGGATGATCCTCTTTCGACATTATATTTCACTTTTACTTCCTTCCATAGCTAAATGTAGAAAAGGCTACTGCTTGAAAAATGTTGAAACTCATTCATGTATGGGCTCATCACAACTATCTGCTTCTAAGGCAAACCATCTAATAAGTATCAAAAAGTGCAATATTTGAAATGCAATAACTGTGTCTTTTCCAGTCCATGACATGTAAGTAAGAGCTAGATTCAAATGTGATCATAAAGAAACAGGTTCTGTCCAAATATTAAGCATAAAAATAGAGTAGAGCACTGGCAAAATATGCATGTAGTTTAGGATTTTGTTTGACATGGTTTCTTTCTTAGGACAAACCTGCCCCTTCATTCAATATCATTCTTTAATCTAATTCCTATCTTGGCACTGCAAAAGCCGGACCAAAGGGAATTGCTTGCTATGCTCCCTTGGTTCTCATTCATGCTTGATAGCAATGAAATGAAGATTAATAATGGCCATTTGTATACATGTGTTTGCTATCACAATAATCATATTGGCTTCAGATATGTAATAAAAATTATAGTACATTTTCCACAAAAACACGCAAATTAGTTTTGCTTCTTCCCTCAAATTTAAAAATCCCTAAATCATGATATTTTCTTGTAATACATGGAAATGTAATCAGGAAACAAAATTAATTGTTAAAAAAGGTTACAAGCTGCCCACAAATAGATTGTTATTCCATGAATTATTATAAACAATGCATGGTCACAAGTTTTAAGCTCGTTTACAAAAACAAGCCAAATGAAAACCTGATGAGGATATCATCTATTTTATTTATTTCTAGTTGGACTTTATTTTAGTTTTGGTTTCTTATTTATGTAATTGGGCTTGTATCGGCTCAAGCCCGTTGTAGTTAGGGTTTTCTCTTTACTATTTAAACCTAATTTTCTATGTAACTTCATTAGTTTTGGGTAGGGCTGTCAATTGATCGGATATGGAGCGGATTTGTCTAAATCCGATCCGATCCATTAAGAAAAATTATCCAATCCGATAATCCAACGAATATTTGATTGTTAAATTCATGTCCGATTTGCTATGTTATCGGATATCCGATCCAATAATTCGATCCGAATTTTTTTCCATCAATTTTTTCCAAAAAAAATATTTTAACTTTCTTGATGGGCTCACCTAATATACTATAAGGCCCAAATCAATTTTTTATTCAAGTGATGCTCCTTTAGTTCATTTTAAAGAAGATTTCTCTTGGAATGTTTTAATAATCTTCCTATGTGGGATACTATATTTTTAAAGGGTACTTCTCTTCTAATGTTTTAGTGGTCTTTCAATGTGGGATACTACTCAATTGTCAATTCTAAGTGTTTACTAGTTTATTTTATTATTTTTACTAAAAATCATAGCCTTAACAAAATTAAAATAAAAAAAAATATCAATTTTAACAAAGTAAATTATTTTTGGACATATTAATTATTAGTTTTTGATGTTATAAAACAAATTACTATAATTATTTTTATCTTATTTTAATTTAAAAAAATTAAATCTCTTCGAATATTTCAATTCACAATATTATACTATTATCTAATATTATTTATTATTTGAAAATTATGCGTAAAGCATAATATAAGTTTCAAAATGGAAAAAATTATGTTTAATAAATTATGATATAATACAAATCTGCTGCCGCCCCCAAATTTCATCTGTTGTTCACTTAGAAGAAAGCTTGCTGTTCTTTACCCTAGTCCAAATTCATAGCAGCCCAATACAATACTTAGTTGGTCTCTTTTGCCCAAAATCATTAGCCCCTTACTTAGGCCCAAATTAATCCCAATCTTAATTAAAACTCGTTATCACTTAATCCAACTACCTACTTTCCACAACACAGGCCACTACCCAGAACAATAATCCTAACCGGCCCATCTCCATAACACAACCCAAACTCCATCCCATTTCCATATATACGGCACACTTCCCATCATCTGATTAGCCCATCCACTCACTTCCAAGCGCAATAAACACCAAACCCAACCCACTTATCATATATTATCACAACACATCTAACACATAAATGAACCCATTATCCAGCCCACAATCCAACCCGACTCTTTCATCTTCCCCGACCCTAAGTCGTTCGAAACCACCGTCAACTGCTCCACTCCGATATGTCCACCCACGCCGACGACACCTGCCTCCAGTACCACCGGCATCACCGGCACTTCTTTCACTGCCACCACCCCATTAACCCGATTTTTCCATTAATCCAAAAGCCCAACACCTACATAACGATCGGCATAGTCAAGTTCCCCAGTCACCAATGGATACTCACCATCAGCCATCCCTCAATCGCCGACGTCCCTCACCACAATCACTGTTTTTCATCGCTGCAACCATTAATTCACACACCTAGCTCTATTGAGTTTCAATCGCGCCACACGCACGCACACATTTTAGGGCCGCCGTCTCCTCTGCATCTTTGTCAACCACCATCCATCTACCACTCACAAAACACAATATGAAACAGCTTATTAACACCAAAACTACCCGCTACCGATAACCGTCCATCGAGTCCAAACATGAAGATATCCGGGAGATCAATATAACCACAATTGCAATTTAAGTTCTGCCTCAATTCACTCCATATCATTTTTGTCTCTGTTTTTGTCCACCTACTATTGTCGCCAGGTGATTTGGAGTTCTAAGTTTGAAGTTAACAGGTGGTCCCTCCACACAATGGCTTGTTATAGCATCAGGTTCAAGCACCCGTGGGCACCACCATTGTAACTAAACAAGAGTGAGTCCTTATTCTCTATTTATCATTAGTCTATACTACTGTTCATTTTAAAATTGCATCATTTAAATTCTTTGTGTTGCTGTTATGTTTATAATTTTAGCCTTAAACCTCACTTGATTGGAATTATTGAACGAATTGCCCTTCCATTATTCCCCACTTGTCAACGTGATTGGAGACTTTGACTAGTGTTTGACCATTGCTTTGCTATTTTACATGTACCAACAATATTAGCTTGCTTTTGATTTATTTAATAGCAAAATTTAAAATTAAAAAAAAAATGGTTCAAATTGTTAATTTCCATTGCTTGCACTTATTGTTCATTGATCTCTATATTACACGTCATTTAGCTGCTAATATAGTGTATGCATAGTGGTCGACTGGTCGTCTTGTCACTCCTTGTTTCAGTACTTAGACATGGACTCTTTACAATTTGAGACACTCACTAAACAATTAGCTCAACTTGTCACTAGCCAGCAACACTTACAAACTCAATTAGTAGCTTTCCAAACCGAGATGGCTGCTACTCGTGAAAATAGCAGAGATCTAGTTGCTAATCTGAACAATTTTAAGCAAATCCCTCGCTCGATTGATGTTAATAATTCTAAAGTGTCCAACAATAGACAATATTGTCGTCGACAAGGTGATCAAAAACATTTTCAATACAATCGTAAGGATAGGGATCAGGTGAGCGAGTGAGAACGAGAACATGGTCATCATAGTACTCATTCTCTTCCTCGTCATAAGGAGAGTTCCTTTGGAGACACTAAAGTAGACACTCCTACTTTTGATAGTTGCTTAGATTTTGAAGTTCTTACTTAATGGAATGCCCTTAAACAAGGGAATCAGTTCGTGACTAAGTATATTGTTCAATTTGAGGAGTTTCAAATGAAATGTCATGTCATTGAGAATGAGACCACGACTTTGAGTAGGTTCGGCCAAGGTCTAAGAAATGATCTTAGGTGTGAGCTTTTCTTTCGAAATGTCCCTACTCTTGATCACACTTATTCTTTAGCCCGAAATTATGAGTTGACTATTAGTACTCCATATGAAAAGCGAGATCACCATCGTTCACACATGTCATTAGCGGGCCTCAAGATAAGTCTGTCATAGAGCCTTCCCCGACTAATGTTCATCCCATTTGGAAAAATAAGTGTAAAGGTCATGATAGTCCAAGACCCCCTTCTCCATATAGAAGGTATATTGACAACCATTCTTCTATTTCATTGGTTCCACTTCCTATCGTTAAATCCTTTCTAGGACCTTCCCCGTCTAATGTTCCTCCAATCTCGAAAAATAAAGGTAAAATTTTTGAAACTCCAAGGACTTCTTCTCACTTGCTACACATCAGCTGTAAGGACTGTGGTCAATGTCCTAATCGAGCCTTAGTCATAGAAGAACGAAAGAATGTAATAGAAGAGTTATTAGAAGATCTAGTGTATGAACCTAAATTTGAAGAATTTGATGACTTGGATGATAGTAAGAACACCTCCTTAGATAGTATTCAGACTTTTCCTATAAATCTAGGTATTGCACCGTTTGTTCCCGATACCTCTCAGTCAAATATTGTGTGTCATACTCTTATCCAATCCAAAGTTAATGATGATCATTGTAATCATGTCCTTTTTAAGGAAAATATTGGAAATTGGGATTTGATCATCCCAACAGTGCAAATTTCATATAACAATTTTGTGAATCGGTCTATAAGTTCAAGTCCCTTTGAAATTATTCATGATTTTAAACCTAGGAAAAATTTAGACCTTATTCTCACGTCACCACATGTTAATGTGTCTATTTCAGTTGAGTTAGTTGTACCACATCTTTATAACTTGCATATTGAGATCAATAAACAACATGACGAAAGTAATGCATTATAGCTGATTTGCATAAACGATATTTTGAATTTAATATTGAAGATTATGTTGTATTGCAAATTTGTAGTGCTGGTCCTTTAAAAATATTAAAGTATGTTGGTTTAAATGCACATGTCATTGCGCTTTCATTACATTTTGACTACCACTCTACTTTAAATATTGAGGACTTCATTACTTACAAACATCGTTTTACTTCCTTTGATGATCCATTTCTACTTAGCTTTGTGGACCCTCAACTTGACTATGTTGATATTTCTACTTTAAAGCATCCGTCACGGCACACAAAGATAAAATTGATGTTATTTTAGATGAGCATGTTGTATTGACCAATGATGGCAAGATTCAATACTTTCTTGTTTGTTGGGTACATCGACGTGCTTCTTATGCTCCTCATTATGTATAATCATATGAAAATTTTGAAGATGAGGTGCATAAGTATTGGTTATTTGGAGTCCAGTATCAGTACTTCGTTAGAAAGAAAGACCGTCCCCTTGGCCATATCATATCCTTGGGAATAAACTACAGTTTTGAGTACTATCAATCAAAGAATTTTGGTACTTGGTTCGTCAAAAAGAGCATCCCCCGCGGCTTAACTTGAAGCATTTGGAGTTTCAGATTGATTGCAGCCTACAGTGATCTATCAACTCGACAGAGTCGAGTTTTTCTCTCACCCCGGGAGAGTTGATGAGGACATCATCTATTTTATTTATTTTTATTTATTTCTAGTTAGACTTTATTTTAGTTTTGGATTTTAATATATGTAATGGGGCTTATATTGGCCCAAACCCGTTCTAGTTAGGTTTTCTCTTTACTATTTAAACATAATTTCCTGTCACTTCATTAGTTTTGGGGATGAATATAAATTATTGAGATTGGTTGTTGCGCCTCTTTTCTCTTCCTTCCCCTTTCCCCTAGATTTCTACTTCTTCCCCTGTTTCTTCCCCCCATTCTCTTTGGTTTCTCCCCCTTTCTTGCTGCTCTCTTCTTTATCTTGCATCAAAACCACTTCAAGCTCTATTCTCTACGAGGTTTAATTCTAGCCATAAATTCATTCAAGGCAAAAATTTCGATTGATTGGGGGAAAAAAATCACATTAAAATGTAATGCATATTATGAAGCAGGGAATCTCCAGCACTGTACCAAATTGCACCAAACTAAAATTCATCTTCAACCATTACTCCAAAAGTTACACCAAATGAACGGTGTTTAACTATTTTCTTCCCTTTTTTTATTCTTTATAATTTATTTATTTGAAATATTATTTATTTAATTATTTTATAAATACATAAATTTCTAAATAAATAATTACGTTAAATTACGGAAAAGATTAAATTCATTAATAAATATAAAAAACATAAAAGAATTAATAAAAACATTACAACAATGAAAATATTAAATCAGGCAATCAGAAAATAGTATAATACATTTCGAATTTGGATATTACGATATTACGAAGTTGCAAAATTTTTGCAATTTAATTCTCGGAATTCATATATGTATCGTTTTGTTTAAATAAAATTTGATTATCATATGTATGTCGTCGTTTAATATATTTCCTGTTAACTTTATAAATAAAGGTGTTTGTTATATTTTTAAACTTTTTTTCTTCTTTTAATTAATTTATTAATTATTATTTTTTACATTTAAAATTTATTTTAAATGCAATTAATAATAATAATAATTTATTGTACTAAAAAATATATAACACAAATGACATAACTACCTTCATCAATTATTTGGAAAATGAGAATAAAAGGGTAAAATAATGTTGCATTTGAGCAACTTTGCACCAAAAAATGGTGCAATTTCTTGGAGATGCCCTTAAAACCTCACAAATCTTTTTCCACCAATTAAAAGCAGCTGATTCCTTAAATAATAAGACATTTGATCAGTTTCTTCCCTAATTTGTTCTTAGATATCCACACGGCATCCAGAATTTCTAAAAAGCTACTCCAAATATTTCTAAAGACACCTTAAACCAATTGAAGATAAACATGATGAAACTGAAATGTCACACTACCTCAGTATCTGACTATCTGTCTAGGGAAGGGATAGGGGTAAGGGAGCAGATTCATGCATTGGTCATGGCATACCAGTTGTGATAGTTCGGAATCTCTCTTGCCCAGCAGTATCCCAGATTTGCAGTTTGATTCGTTTGCCGTCAAGCTCTATGGTCCTTATCTTGAAGTCAATGCTGCATAAGAAAACTGAATCATTTACACCTGGCAGAAGAATGTCAACGAAGCCAAACTGGATAAGAGTATCTTGTATTGGAAAGAAACCTACCCAATGGTGGTAATGAAACTGGTAGTGAAAGAGCCATCAGAGAAACGTAAAAGAAGGCAACTCTTACCCACACCTGAAAACTTAAATCAATAAATGTGAGTATGTGACCTTCAATCCAGATCTAGTTAAACTACAACTTCTAGCGGAAAATTCAGCACAGTTTTCCCAAAAAGATATTAATTATACCAAAAGAAATGAAGATATGCTGACATGCACTAAAATGTTCTACATTCAGCTGAGGATAAAATCCACAGCACAGTTCACAGCAATTTTTGTGTAACAACCATTACTTTCTAATGTTCAGTCGAGTGACGATAGACACCGAGGTTTTCCTGAAAGGGGATGAACTGGAGCAGTTAGACCCCAACCAACAAGCTTCACCCATTTTTTGAATGACATGATTAGAAAGACTGATTACAAAATCTTTCATAGCTTTTTGAACTCATTTAAAACTTATAATATCAGCACAACTTCATAAAATTCAAATCGGTCTTCTAGATAGTAAGTTGTCAAATTCACCTCAAGCAGTCAAACTTTCCCAGCCATGATCCCATAGAGAATCAGTAACTTATCCTCTGGAACATTTGGCTTTGTGCAAGTGTTCCATTTTCCTCAAGTTAAATTATAATCCTACAGCTATTCAAAGTCCAAGAATACATCCTATAAAGAGACCAAGATCCTCATTAATTCTTCAATCGAAAATTAATCTCTAAATAAAACTCCTAATTATTAAATATATAAAAGTAGTATACGAGCCTATGTGCCAGCAAACATATTCATTGAAACCCGTGAGTCCGCATTTGTTTTATGATATTGGCAAAACATATATGCACCTACTTAGCCGAAAAATATGTTTTGACAGATATAATCAAATCTAACATATTTTTCCCCAGTAGGCAATTGTTTTTTTCCTCGAAAAATAGCCAAGCACAATTTTTTAAGCAGAAAATCCTATGAAATATTAAACTTTTCCCATAATTAAAAAGATATATCAAGAGAATATCAGAAAGATCTTAAATATTCTCCCAGCCAGAAGATAAAAACCATGTCAGGTAGAGTAATAATTTGAACATTTCCGATCAAATGCAGATGCGAAAATAACACATATAAAAGTGCGTCTGCGTATTTCAAATATTACGCAAAATAACATGATAAAATACATTAAAATACGTACAGAACTGCGTGCATAAAATACGTACCGCTGTCTCCTATCAAGAGAAGCTTGATTAGATAATCGTAATCGGCTCGAGCTCTGGCGGGTGGAGCAGCCATTTGATTCAATCTCAATTTCTTTCCTCAAATATGAAAGGAAAATAAACCCTACAAAAAGGTACTCGTTTTTATTTTTTCGATTTTCAGATAATTTAAGAAATGAAGAATTGAACAAAAACAAAAGATTAAAAATTACATTAATTATAATGAAGATTTTCGAGAAACAAATGCATAAATTTACCAGATCGGAGAAAGACAAAAAGGGGATCGAATAAATAAGGAAGAGAAAAAAGAGGAGGGAAGGTCTGTGAGATTAGTCGCATTGAATTCTTAGAGCTTGTTTGTTTTCCATTAGAGTTTTGAATAGGGGTTATGTATGTTATGGTGTTTATAAGGGTCTTCATAATCTACAAGTGATTTAATATTATTATATAAAAAATAATTTTTTTAACTCTCTAATCATGGAATTCCACGTATATACTCAGCCTGTTTGGGAGGAATTTTTTACCCTAAAAAATTAATTTTTTGACCGTTATTTTATTATTCCAACCGTAATTTTTGACTTTTTCTCTCACATGTGGACCTCAC